>NC_064906.1:21585000-21885000 GCF_929443795.1 Astur gentilis | reverse complement strand
GGCTTTCTTTGAGGTATACCAAGATGCTTCCAGCTTGGTGGATATAATGTGAACTTGTACATCTATGCAGATGAAGTCTAGAAGTAGTAGCTATTTTCAGGTTATTAAAAATCTTTTCTTTTAAATCTCCCAAAGTCTTGTGGGTAGAAACATGTTCTTTTCTATTACAATGCCTGGAGTTATGAATGACATGCAGCCACTGCATTGAACATTGGAGTAAAGTTTATTTGACAGTCAGCTGCAAGGGAAAACACTGCTTCCAAATATTGTACCACCAAATTCAAGGATGCTTGAATTGTGCTCATTTTTATAGGTTTTCCCCTCCCCCCCTCCAATCAGCAATGACACTTTGGGGTAGTTCTGCTTGAGGAAAAAGTCATGCTCTTTGGGATCTTATTGCCTGCAATTAACTTTAAATTGAAACAAGCCACCTGCAGTGTGACTACTGAAAGTTCTCTGTGTATTCATGCGGTACAGAATAAAACAGTTCATCCATTCAGCCTTGTTACTCTTTAAGCCACTTGCCTTTATAACCGTACCTGCGGAACGCTCTATTTCAATTTAACATTCAGAATTTTGAGCAGAAATCCCACAAAACATTGCTTGGATGTTAATCTGCATGTGTCTGGAGATCAATTCTTTATCTTGCTGTACAGACAATCTTCCATGGAAAGCACTGAAATTAGAGTTTAATTATTTTTAAGCCTAATTCCTATAACTCTTCCCTCTTTACTGTAACATCCATCTTGTTACTTTATGGTGCCATTTACAGAGTGCCAACAGGTAGTGTAGAGGAAATATCAGTCAGTGGTGCAGTCTTTCCACTGCTTTGTCTAACAAGTTTCTGTAAATATATCCCAAGTAATGGAGTGAACTGTGAAGGAGGGTGTTCCTGGCTGCTATGATGGCCGCAGCTTAATTTAAGCAGATGTTCTTTCTTACAGTATCCTGGCGTGGCACCATTTATAAATTGCTGCTTCAGGGCTCTACCAAGCAACACTGAGCAGAGGAGGCTAAAAATGCTGCAGGCCTGACAGGCTGAGAGCTTGACAGCATTGCTCTAGACATAAAGCCAATTTCCTAGTCTCTTCTTCAGATGTTTGCCAGGAGACCTGCCCTGAGTAAGCAAATGTGCACTGCCAGCTCTGTCCAGGAGATTGTTACCAATTGTGGTGGTTTAAGCCCAGCTGGTAACAAAGCACCATGAAGCCACTTGCTCGCTCTTCCCCACCCTGGTGCAGGTGGGATGAGGAGGAGAAAATATAAAGAAATGCTCAGGGGTCGAGGCAAGGACAGGGAGGGATCACTCACCACTTATGGTCATGGGCAAAAGACAGGCTCCACTTTGGGAAGAAACAAAATCAATTTTATTTACTAACAATCAAATAAAATCTACTTTAGCTATTTGCAAATACTGCATTTGCTCTAGGCTGAGCTATCTGTACATGAATGTATGCATACTTTTATTAGCCAGACTTCTAAATGGTAACTACTCCTGAAAAGAAAGATCACCTTTCTGCAGAGTTGCTATTACAATGATGACTATATTTTTATACACATATAAATACATATTTGTATGTTCTCTAGGGTATGTTATTTAGGAAATGGTCTTGTAGATTACAAATGTGCCTAAATCTACTTCAAGAGAAGTTATGCTGAAGTAAGGATTGCAATTTATTTCAGGAGTACTTTTTTCAAAAAACACACTAAAGTGTCAAATAGTATTTCAAATACTCAAGAAGGCTCTACCTTATGGGATGTTGTGTCTGTAGGAGTCTACCTCAAAAGAAGCAAAGAGAACAGGTGTGTAGACGGAACACAAATAGTTTATAAGTCTTCAAAGGAAAAGTTTTCATCCCCAATTTTGGAACAAAGACAACCCTCAAATACTTCTAATTCCACGAATAACTCTTACCCTAAAAGTTTTTGTGTCTAGAAGCCAGTATTTTAGACAACATCAAGTACCTTTCTTAAAGGAGAGATCACTTGTCCTAAAACATACATAATAAAAGGGAAAGTTCTGATTCTAATGAAAAGGTGCAGAAGGGCACAACTAGGGAGCATAGCAGTGGTGCTAACAGGGCAGACATTTTGCAAACACCAACCCTGACAGTTACTGTTGCATCTGTTGTTTTTGCACTTGACAGCAGAAGGACAGCATGTGATGAGTAAAATTGCTCCTGGCTTTTTGAAGCCTGTGTTGGAAAGCAGGGACATCACAGAAGAACTAGAACTGTTTCACTTTATGCATACATGAATTCAAATAATGCAAGCAGAGAAATTACAAAACATAATCCAGCTAGCTGAAAATCTGTATGCTAACTATGCAGTTCTAACTGAGGTATTCCAGTCAACAAGCATTTAGCCAGAGGCAACTGTGCCTGAAACCAGAACATTTTTCCAAAATTAGTTTTGAAAAATAGACCCTTGGGAAGTACTTTTTTTAGATACTTTGTGATTTAAATAATGCAACTTGTAAAGGAACATCTACTGCCCCAAGATTTGCCTATGCTCACTAAAAACAGAGCTGCCCTATTTAGGAAACTGAAGCCTTTGGCATATTATGAGTTATACATAATTTAACCTTTTAATGGCATATTTTAAATGATCCACATAAAAATATCTGTACCATCACTTCAGAGCAATCACATTACTTCTAAAGTAATCTTTAGACCTGTTTTTCTTTTATCCTGTTTTCTGTAGACACTAATCTTGATTTAAAGTTGTTACAGAACACCCTGTTTGAAATACGTGGTAAGACTGTTTTCACTGAATCATTAAACCTTTCCTAGTAATTTTGGTTTGTGGTAAAATGGAGAAGTCTCCACTGAATTTCTTATACATTTACCAGAACGACCTGAGTAAGGAGCATGTAAGGCAGACATAATAACAGGGAAGAAAATATCTCTCATTTGTTTTAAACTTCCATGAAATGTTGACTTTGGTAATTTTCTATACCTAGTTAAATGCTGAGAGTAAAGACCATCCTGTACTTGTTCTCTCTCTGCAGATCATAATCTGGTTTATATGTTTTAATACTGATGCTTTGGTGGGATTTTTTTTCTTAAAGTTTGTTCTTATATGCTACAGGATGTGTTTATATTAACATTTTAGCCAATTTACCAACTGCCCCTGCTTGCTGTGCTTTGCCACTGCATGTGCTGTATTCCCTTAAGAGGTGACTAAACCAGAAGATGCACACTTAATGCACTCCAACTATTAAGACAAGTCTAATTTGACACCACACTATAGTTACTCTAAAATAATTTCCTTTGACATGCATATGAACTGGAAGTCTGCACCCGCTGCTCTGTTCTTCAGAACTGCTCGAGTTAGGCTGCAACATACAGACTATACAGCTAACATATAGCCAGAGTTTGTCTAAATAAATAATCCCTTCACCCTTCTATGTCTGGACACATAACATTTATATCAGTATGAAATCTTTGCTAGTTTTAGAAGGAATTTCCTTAATAGGAAGATAAAGAAATTCCTCTCCATGAAAGAAGGACTGTAGGCACAAAGAACACAATTTTTCTCTTAAAGATTTTAACACAAAATAAAAGAACATCAGCCTGTACTGGACATAAAGGTGGGAGCTGAAAGTATTCTGAACAGTGTTTACTGAAGATGCAAGTAATAGTACAGTGTGTACTTCTTAAAATTAAAATATGCTTTCAAAGGAAAGAAATTTAAGGAATGACAAATCTGAGACAGCCAGTCTCCAGCTGATGGATTCCATACATTTATTTACATACTGCACAACTCTGATTTTATTAGCTATACAAACTTGGTATATGTTTCCATGCTTCTGCCCTGCATTATCAGTGGATGGCAAAATTTGAACTTCCCTAGAAAACAGTCAACTCATCAGCAAAAACCTTTGGAATTCATTACATGAAATAGTGTTTTACCTTAAGAGAGAAAGTGGATTAGGCATAAATTTGCAGAAGTCAGTCTCTGCTTTAGTCATGACATAATCACTTATGCACCTTGTATGATAATGTCTGTGCTAACCTAACTTCATATGTTAAGCTTTCTCTTCCAGATCAAATAAGAGAATTGATTAGTTAATGCCTTTCAGCACCTTGAAAAAATAAATCAGATTTATTTTCTGTCTTACATTATTAGAAATTCCAACTATTGAAGATTTGTGTGATTCAGTGTGTTGTCCTAAAAGCGGATTCGTTTACCTGGTATGCAAGCCAATAACACACAGAGTCCAGGTATTTTCAAATTAATTTCATTGATGCGCATGAATGGGTGCCTGTCTCAAGACAGCACACCCTTGTCTCAAACTCTCACGTTTATACACTGTACTAATACATATTCATTGTTTATTTCTAATCTATCAAGGACTGCTAACCTCTAGCCTTTCAGCAGTTTAAGCCAGCATCTCCTGTCGAAAGAGAAAATCATTGCCAGGATGTTATTAGGTGTGAGTGCCTTAAAAGAACAGTTACCCTTCAAACTTAGACCTGGAGCAATATATTAATTGCACAAAGAAATCTGGAGAATCATTACTTGATAACCAGCAAAGTTAAGAGAATAGCCTGCACGTGGTTTTAATGAAACATGTAAGAAACCATAAAATTCCTGCCTAAGCATAGTCAGTGAGAGACCAGATTAGAAAATTTTTTTATCAACAGATACTGTAATTTTTGGCCGCCTTGTTTTGCAGTGTTTCTTATGTGTTCTTATGACAGTATGGAAGAATGGTAATTAGACTTAGCTAAGGGAACAGGCTGAAGTAGCTCCAGTTGAAGCTTTTTTTCCAGGCAAGATAGCAAGTTACAGTATTTCTGGGTAAAAATCAATGACATTATACTGTGTAATACAGTAGTCTATGTTATCATCCATTTATGAACATCTATAAATACTTAAATTGGATGACTTGTGTCCATCTTACAATAATTTTGGTCAGCTGAGGACTGTAGAAAAATCTCATTAACTTTCCAGGTGTTGTCATGAATCTTGCATGTTACAAGAAATTCTCATAGCTCTGTCATCTCCTGTGTAATTTTTTTGCTCTGGTGGTTATTCCTAGGAGCATGCCCTGCAGAAATGGCACACTATCAACATGATTGTTTTTGTTGTTTGTTCTGTAACCTTTACATTTCTAAATATGTGTATTGGTATTGCTTACATACGTCCTTATATCACTAGGAAGTTTTAATGTTGTAGGTTATTGCATTTGAATTACTTTACCTCGTGGCCAGAATCTATCTTATGGCTGAGATGTCTTTAGTGGTAGAACCACCCCTTTTTTTTTCTTTTTTTTTTTCTTTTTTTTTTTTTTGGCCAATATTGGAAAAATAGTAATCAGAAAGCATTAATGTCATTATAATGCCTTCAAAAGCCCAACCAGACTCCCTTGTGTTAAATCCATTTGGCCCATTGCTTATGTTATGCAGAGTTACATAAATCCATATTTGGTTCTGTGGAGGGTACTATCACACTTTACTTCATTAAGCTATAATTTTCCAACCTTGTTCAGAACCAGTCTAGGAATCTGAGAAGATTTTTAATGGACATGCATTATTAAGAACCTAATAAAAGTCTGCATCTTCTTGTTTAGAAGTGCTTAATCACACTACTGTTTTGGAGGAATTAATTTTTCAATAACTTGATCTTGCCAGAAATACTGCATAATTTCATGCATTACCTCTGTGTATTGTAAGCAAAGTCATTGCATTTTTTTTTTTTACTGTGTATACTATGTATAAATGAAACCTCCACGCTTTCTTTTAATCTGTATTTTCTCCAAATACTTTAATCTGTGTATTGGGTCTGGCTGAGATAGAGTTAGTACTCCCTATAGCAGCCCTCATAGCACTGTGCTCTGCAGCTCTGTAGCTAGAAAGGTGTTGATAACACACCAGTGTTTTGGCTACTGCTGAGCAGTGCTGGCACAGCATCAAGGCTGTCTCTCCAACATTTTTGCCCTCCCCTCAATGGCAGGCTGGGGCAGGGCAAGATCTTGGGACGGGACATAACCAGGACAGCTGACCTAAACTAACCAAACAGATATTCCATACCATATGACGTCAGCTCAGATATAAAAGCTAAGTGAAGGGAGACGGAGGGTGGGGGCATTTTTGTCTTCCGGAGCAAGCACTACGCGTACTGGAGCCCTGCTTCCCAGGAAGTGGCCAGACATCGCCTGCTGATGGGAAGTAGAGAGTAACATCATTTGTTTTTTCTTTGCTTTCGCGCGCGACCTTTGCTATCATTTTATTAAACTGCCCTTATCTTGACCCACGAGCCTTTCGTTATATTTTTCTCTCCCCCGTTCCAGCTGAGGAGGGGGAGTGATAGAGCGGCTTTGGTGGGCACCTGGCATCCAGCCAGGGTCAACCCACCACAATCTGCAAAGATCTCTTCAGATCTGCAGAAGCTCATGCACCTGTCACATCAAATGATTTTGGTCTGTTTTTTTTGAATAACATGAATACCCCTGACACAGGCATTGCAAAAATGAATGCAGGAAGGGCTATTCTTCTGTTTTCATTCAACAATTTCCATTCCTACCTCCTGGGGTGATAAAGTACTTTTTGATATACCACACTTTAATTCTTTTTTTTTTTTTTTTTTCCTCTACCAAATGCTTTTATATTACTGAAGCTGATACGTTTGTACTTTGAGACACCAAAAGACCTGCTAATCCTGTTGGTGCTTTATTTCTTGGGATTTGAAAGACCTTTAAATGCCTCCTGCAAAATATAGTATTATCTTGTTTATTTGATTTAGATTTGTGTAAGTAAAATAGTTTTTAATGATGTGATTTAGTAATGGACAAGGAATAAATGATTTGGTTCAATTTGCATGAGCCCCTAAAAGCTTTTGGCCACTAGTTCAAGTTAAAGTCTATCATTGTGAAATGGGAGACTCCACCAAGAAAAGATGTTGGCACATGCTTGAAGCCATTCCTCTTTAAGCTAAACTGCTTCCAGCAAGAAGCTGTCTCTAATGGGTATTTCTGTTGCTGAAACAAGACTCTGTAACATTTTGGCTTTTTCCTGAGTGGTGCAGGATTACCACTTTCATGGGAATTGGGGCCTAAATTCCCAGCACAAAGTTGGAAGGACAGAATTGTGAAGGGACATAATCCTGAACAAATTTATCAAAATGTGCTAAACATTTTCTCAAATGTCTGAAGTGGTAGGTTGGCATTCTCTATTCTGGTAGCTGAACTAGATAAAAGCTGTTAGCCTAGATCTTGTTTCTTTAAATCTTAGCTAAATCTGATTTTGCCTATTACTTTCTAAATGCATATATAAGATGTAAATGAATGGGAAAGATTGAGGGGAAGTGTGCATTTCTTAAGGTATGACAGCAATTAAAAACAATTCTTTATGTTTTCAGTTAATGAGGCTGTAAGAGGTTTTCTGTGCATTCAAGTTCTGTCCATTTGCCTTTGTCCTTCGCTATGTCTGAAGTTCTTTTGTGGAGTGGAGGCATATATCTTTGAACAATTCTTGAATCTTCTTCCAAATCTCTCTGCTCTTGCCTTTATGTTGGTGATACATTATATCAATCCCTATGCCCATTTCTCAGTTTCAGATCTTTAAGCACCTAATAGGGGTTATGTGGTTCTATTTTAACAAAGACATCCTCCAAAATTCCCCTTCAGACTAAAATAAAAATACAGAGTATATTGGGTGTGCTTGAAGGAAGGAAGAAAACAAAACAAAACAAAGTGAGCCATAGTGAAGGACTGAGAGTTTCTGCCAAAGCAGAAACTGTTCTTTGTAATTCTAGCCCATACAGGAGGTAGCACTGTTTCACAAGCCAAAGATGTCAAGACTTGCTTCAGCTGTTGCAGTCTGTGGTGTATGGAGCCACTGAAAGCCCAGCTTACCAAGTTACCCAGGAATTCCCTGCACGCAGGGGCAATCCCTGGGGCAACAGAAGCAACACATAGTCGGTGGCATGACATCTATCTGCAGGATAAGGGTTACTTTATCCTGCATGAGCTGCTTTACTATGAAGCTAAGGGACTTTTTTAAAAGTACAACATTTTCTGATAGGAAATAAACTGGAAAATTCCCATGAAACATTGCTCAGGGTCAAGTTGTCTTTAGCAGAGAAATTCCTGAGAAAAAGCAGAGAGAGAACCTTAAGCAGGGAATTATGACAACCATCCCTCCACGTGAATGATGGGATTCATGTGTTCCCTTTTTTGGCATATCGTTAGGACAGTAAAGCAGTTCCTTGACTGATAAATGATAATGTAATGTAAAGCTACAAATACCACGTCAAAATCCTATAATACATAAAGACATAGAACTCCCCAAATCTCTCCAAATTAGAAGATCAGGCAGTTTTTCCTTACTATAAAGACTTCATCTACTAATGCAGCTTATGCACATTTTATTTAATGAGTCTTCCGAGTTTGGATTCTCCTCACTTGTTCATTTGGAAGTGACTGTGTCCAGTTACCAAGCGCAGTGAAAATTTCATATGTTTGCCTAAATACCCTAAGTTTAAATAATTAACATTATTTCATCTTTATTTTATTGAACTTCTTACTAGACTTGCTGCTTCTAGGAGTTTAAGCTTCAAAAGAAGTTCAGATCAGGAGCTGCTGTGTTTAATTGCTCTTTAATGGCTTCTGCTGTCCAGGTGTAGAAATAGGTGAATTAGAAGCAATGTTAGTGAGTGAGCCAACACAGGGATGGGGGGGTGGTGGTGGTGTGTTCATCCTCTATTTACTGCAGAGCAGACGTGAAATTTAGTAAACCACCAGCAGTAATACTGTAGTAGTAGAAGGAAAACTCTGCCTGAGTTAATCCCACCTATCTGCCTGGCTGGGTTGGATCAGATCCAAATGTCAATGCAGGGCTTATGCAAAACTAAACCTACCTACTGATATTCAAAGTTTTAATTCTCCATGTAAGCCAATTGCTGTCTCACTTTCCACCAGCACAAGAAGTTTTGAAGAGGATTATAGCCATTCTCAGGAGCATTAGCTGTTGCATAGATTTTTATTTGCTAATATACTGATGCGGCTTATTTGTACGTAATATCCATGAGCACTGAGAAGTGCACTGAAGTTGAAGGGCTACTCAAACACTTAGCGTGGCCTCCTGGATTGGTGTCCCTTCTTTTCTGGCTTGCTACTCAAAGCATCTTATTTGATTTAATTCAAAGTGTGTTGCTCTTGCCTGGCCTTTACATGCTCTCCAAGCTCTTTCCTTCAGTTTGGAAACAACAGAGGGATTAGAAAAAACAAAAAAGTTTCCAACACCTAGACTTTAAGTGCCCTGTAATGACTTAACATGCTCTACTTCATGGATGAGAGAAAAATAGATTTCAGTTGTAGGTCTTTAAAACACACAAATACAGACTGTGTGCCTTCACAAAGCCTTTAATGTTGAGATGGGAGTGAAACCATTTTTTTTGCAAGTCTAGCAATTGCCTGCATCTTTTTAGCTCAGCTAAGAGAGTATTAATGAACAGATTCATCAGACATTAGAAATATATTTTCTGTTCACTGAAGTGCCCCACTGAAATTGTTTATAGTCCAGTTTCTTTGCTTGTAAGGGGAATGTTGGTCTCTACAGTATAGTTTAAAAGAATATTTTACATTAAAATATCAGCCTTGACTTCCAAATTTGGTTTGTGTTTTTGGCTTGGGTTTTGGGGGGTTTTTTTGGTGACTGGAGGACCCAGAGCAACATTTGCTTTAGTAATTATATTTCAGTTAACATTTAACAGTTGTGTATGAGAACTGGACTTAAAAAAAAAAAAAGAAAGATATGCAAAGAGCAAAGCAAACCTTGCTATCACACACCCTCTGTCCTTGGTTGAATCTGTTCTTGCAGTCCTCGCTCACATTGATGTTGTCATTTGTTCATCTAAGGAATAGCAATGCACTAAGGACTGGGAGAAACATCTCATTTGAGGAAGGACTTTTCAATCCTTCACTCACTGAGAATTGAATTTTTCAAGTTTAATAATTTTGATTAGATTAGCGGTTTAGGTGTTCAGATCAATGGTTTAAAAAGTCCATTTCTCAGAAAGTGCTGAAAATGTGAACTCTGGAAATTGGGGATTTTTTTCAAGGGCACAAATGGGTTGGCAACATTATGGCAAGTGGAATTGCTGCTCACTTTTTTTTTTTAAAAAAAAAAAAAAACAAACACATTTTTTTGGCTAGCAGCCTCTATCAGGTGCATAGGATAACACAGGAGAAAGAAATGTCCTAGTGAGGGAGCTGTGCTTTTTTGTTTGTATGTGTTTATCCAGCATAATCCCCTCAAATTGCAAAAGATTACAAAATAATGATGCTAGAACTGTGTTTAATTCTGTCATTGTTTTCCAACTCAATGCTGTGTGGAACAGCATTGAACTGTTAGGAGAGAGTTAAATAATCTGCAGAACTGTTGGGTTTATTTTGTTATAAATGAGCTTCCTGGGTTTTTGATTCCTATTAAAAATGTTTACAAAAATCTGTTAAGGATAGCCTAGACCTGCAAATTTTGGAAGAAAGGGATGGGGGGGTGGTGTGGATATGACAAAGTCTGGGTCCTTTTTCACCCTCCAGTATATTAAAAACGTGAATTTTGCCAGCTCTTTTTAACCCTTCCTTCCCCCCAGTTTGAAAGACACTGTTTCCACATTAAGAATAATTTCTCGCCTGATTAGACGTGTATATTTTCAGCTCATCTAAGTTGCTTTATGAGCTTAATAAATGCATTATTAATTTTATATTCTCTGCAAAAGGAACTAGCCATGATGCCTGTAAGCTTGAATCCCTCAAAGGGAGCTTCTTTCGTGTTCTCAGTTAATTAAGGGATCTAGTAGACTTGACAAGTTTCATTCATTTGGCAGGAGAAGCTTTTATTTTGCAGTTGTTTCTTAAATATCTTGTTACTTTTCTGTGTCCCCGAGACATTTTTCCACACTCCTATTTCTTTGAAATCTTTCATTCAAACTGTCATTGCTTGACAGCCCTGGATCCTTTACTCTGTCTCATCCACAAGCACAAGTAACTGTGTCCCCGATGAGAAGGAAACCTATTTTTACTTGCATTACTTAAAACCCCCTAGACTGATCATCTGAAGTTTTTACATTTCCTTTGTGGAAGTTATCATATAATAATAAAGATCTTTAGCAGCAAAGACTCTTAAATTTAGTTACCTTATTCTAAATGAGCTGCAATTACATTGAAACTAGTGTTATTTCTGATTTAACTCCAGTGCAGCTCTGATATAACTCTGCTGCAGCATTGCCTTTCTGTTGGAGCAGGCCACTGATAAAGCACAATGTAACAGTGAATTGAGTCCCTTTTAAAATACATTTAGATAAATTCTCTATTGTGTCAATGTAGTCTGCCTGTTGTTCTCTAGCGTGTTGTTTTGGGAGGAGAAATCGTGGTCCTGTATGAACCATGGCAAAATTTGTGTTGGTAAAGTGTTTCTAGAACTGGACCAGAAGCTGTTAAGTTAGACTACCTGCAGTTATCTGCTCATTAAGCATACTGTGTCACCTATATGCTTCACAGAATTCCAAGCTACTCTTTTGGGATTATTCACAAATCTTCCAAAAGGCTTTGGGAATAGCCGTGAGAGAGTACTCACTGATACATCTTCATTGTTTCACTGTACTGGATGTTCCTGTCATCACTGGAGTGATGGAAACCTCAAGTGTATTTCCACACTTGCAGGGCCATCTACAAACTGGATATTATGAACAGCTTTGCTCACTGTCTCACAACACTGCAAAAGACCCTCAAGCTTATGCCCTTCAAGAGAATCACTCTGAATGTAGGGCCAGCAAGAAAATAATGCTGATACATCTCATTTGCCTAAAGGTTGCTATATTCAATAATGCTGATCCATCTTGGTTGCTTAATGTTGCTGTATTCTCAGTAAAAAATATCAAGTGGCTGTGGATAATGCTGAGCTTGGTTTAAAAATATCTATCCTACCCTGCATCTGTGTTCACTCTGGGTCGGTGCTGCGACATCAGTCCTCATTTGGGGAGGCTGGAGCAGAAAGAACGTATGTGCATACATACTGCATCTTAAAATTCAGGTATATTTAACACAATCAAGACTCCACAATAAGCTTGAAGATACCTTTCTTCTTGATGGCTTAATTTAGATAAGATCAGTCTTATGACCAGCACTTTTCTGGGGGACTCTGATTTTCCTAGTCTCTGTGACAAAGCATTGGTTTTACTTTGCATGTTCCTGTGGGTTTGTGACATTCGTTCCCTGAAAGTCCACATTCTGTTAGCATGCTAGGAACATGGCCGATTTGTCACAGAAGGAAATTATTTCTTATGTCAATGTATTCTTAAAATTCTAGATTTTATTTCTTTTTATTTTTTTTAAATCAACAGACAGGTAGTACATTTTTGGGGGCTGTTTTATAATTCTTTAATAGCATTGTTCTGTTTTATTAACAACTGCTGAGGTATCTCTATAGTCAGGTTAGCGTTATGAATTGTAACATTGTTTAAGAAATGTTTTAATGTTTGTTGACTTTTTTTGAGCAATTTCGATTGTAAAGATAGGTTAATACAGCAATGGCTGATTTTATTCTGAATTACTGAAAGAGATGCTCAGAACAATATCCATGTTAATTTCTCACATTGTTACCTTCCCTAGTGAGTTAATAAGATCTAAATTTATATCATTAAATAGTTCTCCACACTCAATACACATGACCATAATATGCAATTCTTGAATCCTCTTGCATCTGTGAAATAATGTGTTTTTATGCATGTAGTACTTTCACATTTGACTCCTTCATAAAGTACTTCATAAAACACTAGTGATTTGATTCATAAAGCATTTCTTCACAGTCCATGTGAAAGCAGTCTAGTTTTGTCTACATTATGAGCTGAGGGAGACCTTGAAAACAGTTTTATGGCTTTTCAAGGCCCATCACATGTATACTTTCTGTACAGCTGTTCACCGACTGTCTTATCTACTCAAAAAAGACTAATTTTTTTAATTGAAAAATAAGGCCCAATTTTAAATAAGAAAATTAATATAGGCAAAACTAAAATCTTTGTTATTGAACTCTGAATTTTAAATTGTATTGAAATTTTAAAAAAATTATTGTTGCAATGGTACTGTTACCAATTTCTACAGGTATAGCTTCAATCAATTTTAAATTGCCATGCTAAACTACTGGGATGCTTTAAATGACATGACCAGAGTTCAAATGTTAATTAATGTGAAAACAGCCTTATCTATCTGTGCATTTCCTTTTACAACTTGTATAAACCATATACCTTGTAATATCTCATATTTTCTTACAAAATATTTATCAAGTTCTGCTGCTGGATATTCTTTACTAAGAGATCTGTAACTATAAATACATCGGAGGGGCATCAAGTCAGTTTTCATACAGTCTCTTATATTAAAAATAGAAGAAAATTTAGGGCCTTCAAAATGGTATTTGGCAGACTACTAACTGTAGAGGAAGGTCTTCACAGAGCACCCAAGTTACACGTAAAGGTTAGCGAAAGTAGATATATAACTTGACAGGTAATCTTTTAGTCTTTATGACCTAAGCAAATCTTGAAGGGATGAAAAGGAGAGCTACCTTTTACATGTGCATTGAATACACAGTGTGGTGGGCAAGAGCAGAGAAAGGTCTGAGCAGCCCTTAAGGTATTAATAATAGTCAGTCAGTCTTGGGTACAGAAGTATCTTATCATGCACGTCTCTTCAGGCATTCTATGTTTTGGGAGAGGTTATGCTTGTGCTCCACTGAAAGGAGTATTAACAGAATATAGTGCATCCTTCCTCTGGATATTTTTAATAAGAGGTTTCCAGCTTTGGAATGGAAATGGAAGAGGGAAGAAAGTAAATTTGAGCAAAATAGATGCATACAAACTCCTTCCACATGTCCCAGAAGGAGCAGTACAACAGCAGACAACTTGCTAGCTGTAGAGCTTTGAAATGAGAAGTTCTTTAATGAGGCAAGGGTATGGTTTTATATTGAATCAGTGAGAGTTTTCCCAGTACTTTGAATGTGAACAGGATTTGAGTCATTTCCTCACTAAATGACAGTGATGAAAATTAAGTGAATAGATTTCATAATCTCCTATTTGCCAATATCTGAATACCTAATTGATTCAGATTCTGAATACATAGTTGTAAGCTTGTGGAATATAATAGGGTTTATGAATCTGCTAGTCTTAAATGACCTAAAGTCAACATGACCAGTGTCTTCTGAATCCTTAAGGCCAGATGTGCTCTATAGTTGTTACTGATCATATTTCTCTGTTTGCATTGCTAGACTCGTGTGTCATGTGAATTCAAAGACAAGCAAATGTTGGGAGGATTGAAAAGGACAACTTGTGGCTAACTTCAGAAAATAGACTTTTTGGTTTATGTTCTTACATGAATGTGTCTTCTTATGCTTCAGCTGGTTATTGTTCAAGTTATGACCTTTGTTGCATGGGTACAACTCAGTCAAAATAAATTAGCTAGGTCTACTACCAGCTGTACCTTGTATGTTTACTGTATTGTAACATATCACATACAGCCTTGCACCCTTCTGTTTATGGTGTGGCAGGAATAGTTCCATATTTAAGCAATATGATTCAAGAACACATTCCTCTTAAGGATACCTTCTTCACAGAGACTAGTTAATGCTCTCTATTTGTACTGCATTTTAGAAGGGAATTGTAGGTATTCAGCATTATTTTTTTTAAATGGGCTTTTTTAGGCACCTAAATGTTAATATAAGCATGTAAATAGAGTTACTGTCTTGCAATTTTGGGTCTTGGCACGTTGCTGTTGTAACAGGTGGTTCCTCCCTGAAGACCTAAATTTCTGATGTATTGCACAACAGTGACTGAATATAGAGTTAGGGGTATAAATTAAAGCATGCAAAAAAAGCTGCCTATGTATGGTACCATAGCTTTGAAAACGTAATCTCAGGAAAAGGGTATGACATAATGGTGGATAAATTTTGTTTACTAAGAAACACAGCCACATGTGGAAAACCCAATAATGATGAATTCTGATCTCTTTTAGCTTCAAGGCAAACGTATTTTTCATAACTGTTATGTTTCCATGTTCCCCACCATGCACGCAGAAGCTGATATAATATTTTCCTTCTGTCTTTTTCCTACTTATAGTTTCTGGTAAGCATTTTCCCACCCTGGTGATTGAAGAGTGATGATGACACATGAAGTTATGACTCTGTAAATGTGAATGCTGAGTACTTTGTTTATGAATTTCATCTAGCAACTTTTTCTCCGAGTAAGAATAGGTTTGTTTTCCTTTGTTTTACCGTTTGTTCACAGAAAAAAAAAAAAAATGCTGTATTTTTTTTACGTAGCTTATGATTTCTCAGCCTAGACAGGTTGGTCTACTCCATCCTTCACAAAAACAAGAACATAACCTAATCCATGATATAAATTTTAGATCAGTGCTGCTGGAGAGCTCAGGCTGTCATTTAATATTTTTTTTTAATATTGCTGTACATGAGATGAAAAGATTTTGATTTGACAGTATCAAAGAAGCCATAGATTTCCAGCAAAGCCCTGGAGGCTCATAATAAAAGATACTGCTTTTTTTTTTTTTTTCCCCTCCCCTCCCGAAATAGGCATATTCTTCATACTAATTATATTTTAAAATGTTCAGTAGATCAACAGCCGCTAGTACACAGAGACTTATGAAATAGGCAGGATGGAGCAATTTTAAAAGGTTAGATTGTACCTTTTAAGTGGCTTGTGAAAAGCTTCAGTTGTCCTCAATTTATACTCAATGAAAAAAAAAAAGTCGATGATGGACTGGATATTCTGTCTGGTCTTAAAAAAAGTCTTAGGAGACTTTGCAGCAGTGAATTTAGAGAGTCATTAAACTTCATTCTGTTCTCTTAAAGAGGCAAGAAACTGCCCCGAGTAGATTGTTACCTAAGGCAACCTCACCAAGACTCAGGATACTTAGGAATGGGGAGGAATCTAATGAAGAGAAATGCATTATAGATCACAAAGCGATATTTTTTTTTTTTCTCCCTCTCTCCCAAATCTTCCTATTCTGAGTGTCTGTTCAACTTCAAAGACTATCTGCCTTTGAGACAAGAAGCTAGGAATTTACAATTGAAACTAGGGGACTAGTATATTTGTCCCTAGGAATCTTGAGGGAAAAAAAGGAAACTGGTGATGGTTCTGAGGGTCTAGCTGCAAGACTTAATTTCTGAGAAAGAATAACAGGCAGTGCTTAAAACGAGGAATGATCCTAGTATGGAAATGAAAGTACCAAAATAATGGCACCCTCCTGGACCCAAGTTGAAGATAAACAACACACAGGCCAAGGCTGGTCCAGGAGCCACATACTCGGTGTTCTGGCCCTGTCTGGTGACTGTGGATTGATAAATGTCAAAGAAACAAACTTTATAATATCTGTGTAGTGATTATAGATGTTCGTAAATTTATGCCAGAAAAAAAAAGATGCTTATTTGGCATATTCTTTTGGGAGGAAGAAAAGTCTCAGAATTCAACAGCTTTGTTCCTGCATTTAAAAAAATGATGATAAAATTGTTGCTATCTGACCAGGCAAATTATCAACCTCTTTAATATGTTTCTTTGCTTGTTTCTCTTTCTTAAACATAAGCATAAATAGAGATGAGGAAGATATAGTTTCATTAAAATTGAGCACTTTCCTTCCAGCTTTCAGACCTTAGTTCATGGTATCAACAATACCAGCAATGCATTCCTATTCCACCTGAAAGCAGTTGCTAACAAAGGCCCGCGTTCTATCTGGAAATCTCATGGTGTTTTTCTAACACTGCTGACTTTAGTAGTGGACAATATATGGGCAGCTTTACGTAGAAAGGTAGTGGAAAAAAAAGCTCTTTTCCATCTACATGAGTTTCAAAAATCTGTAAAGACTAGTTCAAAGACTGGAATAGGTGACAGATGCACCTACATGCCTTCCATTACATTTTCTAATGATTAGGTAACAGAGAGGACTATGTTCAGGACTCTACAGCCTCCTACCCCAAAGACACTAGATTGAGTTCAGACTAATGAGTAGCAGCTGTTAGAAAATTATATTATGCTATATTAACAATGGCTTCTGAAATGTGCAGGGAATCTTCACTCAGATACCGTATGCTTATTTGGCATCCCTCTGTTTCAAAATTACCTGAGAAGAAAACCAATCCTGCATTAAAACCAATTTATGTCTTACTGAATTCTTGTTGAAGGGTCCCTGAGAGGGGATTAGTTGATATTTGTAAATTCCAAGTACTTGCTCTGTAGGATTTTAGTTTTGTGTAACCTGATACACAGTCAGAGTTGTGTTGGGTTTGGTTGGGGTTTTTTGTCTATTTTTATTTTAAATATTACAGGACTTTCTTATGAAATTTATACAAGTCAGCTAAATTCTTACAACTCATGGATATAGTGTATCAATATACAGACTTAAAATGAACTGCTTAGAGACCAAGGTTTAGAGTGTAAAATTAGTATTTTCATTACATATAATATTAATTCCCTGACTTTGTCACTATTTGTTAACACAAAAAGCAGGTTTTTTTCTTCCAGAAGCCAGTGTACTTTTTCTAGGTATGTCACTATATTCACTGAACATTCAAGTTATCACACAAATGTAACCCTTCATTTATTGGGTCCCTTTAATGTGGACACCATTCACCATGTGCAGAGGCTCTATAGTAGTACTACACACAGTTTATAAATACACTTCAATTATTCATTGGCTAAATACACAAAACAGGTAGCTAGGAATAACTAGACTAAAAATGAGTATGCTCAGCATCTCCAGTACAGGCATCTGATGTGTTTCTGCTGCCCAGACAATCATTATTCAGGTGGGAAAGTGTCAGACCTTCCTTGGTCCTTGGAATAGGCTTGTTCTTCATGATTTTGAGTTACCAATTTTTGACTTGTTGCTTCTTTTCAGCATTTCACACCTTTTCATATCTGTATCTTTCTCTGAGTCCCAGAGCTGCTACTAGCGTTTCAACAATTTCACTTGTGTCTTCATTTTTCTTTTTCTCAAGAAGAAAATCTTGGCTTTAGCCTATATCCTCTCTCACAGCTCAACAATTTTTCAGTAAAGCTGAGCCAAGGCCACATAACTGCACCATACAAAACTGGGGCATGGGCTACAGATTGCATAGAGTGCAAATACAGTTCTGCTGGAAAAGTTATAACTTAAGACTGAGGAGACAGGTGTTCCACACACTTCTGATATAATCTTAAGGTCAATTATATCAAGGGTAAAGATTTCTGTTTGCCTACATACTTTGGCTTTTACTTGATCTAATGAAGTCTGGAGAAGATCTATGGATGCTTAAGTGCAGTACTTGCATAGAACAGAGGAAATCTGTCATTATTAAGATCTCAGGGTGGACAGTTTGTTAATCTGAGAAGTTATCATTTCTTTTAACTGGCTTGCTTGTTTGTTTGTTTTTACCGTAGTGGCTGCCCAATACTGAAAAAAAAAAAATCTCTAATATTCTTGACAAGTGGTATCTGAAGCATCAAAAATATATTTGACAAATGAACACAATATTATTGTATGATTAATAATGTGAAATTATTTGATGTCTATGTATAGAATTGCATGCCTGGAATTGGTTGAATAAACGTTTTTTTGGAAGAAGATACAAGGTAACACTTTCTGAAGACATACCTCCTTAAAGTTTAAGCTCAATTACTTCCAGTTTGAATTGTCTTTTATCAGCTATTTAAAAGTGTTTATGAAGGGTTTTTCCAGAATATAAAGCTAGATAGCAGTTAGATGTGCTAGATTAATCTGAGAGTTTAGATTATACAATACTCTTTGTTTTGGGCACCCATAACCACCTTTGCATTACCTGAAATACAAAACTGAAAACTAGCTTTCTCCCAAAATCTGAGAACAGTTCTGCATCTTCTGCATCAGCCATGAATAACCCTACTGTACACAGTTCATATTAAAAATATTTACAAAGTAATTATGTTGGGAGCTGGGGCTGTTTTCCACTGTCTGCATTCAGCAATGAAAGCCCCATAAGTCACTACAGTTTCTTTACCTGGAGTTTGTGACTCTAATTCTCTTTTATTATCGAATTCAGACTGCCCCAGAACCTGTAGCAATACTTTTTGCCTTTCTTTGAAATTTTCTTCCATGTTAAATAGCCTCCCTTCTTTTATTTTGCATGTCCTGACTGAAATAAGACGTTCTTTCACTGTCATCAGGAAAAATAAAGAGGTAGCCTTTGTGACTATGTGCTAAAAAAGAGTGGGAAAGCATTTAGTTCAAAAGCTTGCAAGTGTAAAGACCAAGGTTGTTTTATTCTCTGCTCTGCTCTTTATTTTGTCATATTGTTAGCATAATGCTTGAAAAACAGCAACAAGACAAAGTAGCTAGAGGTGGTCTCATATTTTCTGTTGGTATCTGATGTTCTCATTTTTGTTTGTGGCAGTCACAGACTATCTCCACTGAACCTTTGAAATATACTTTGCATGCAGTTTTGTGGAGAGAAAATACAATTATGATGATAGTGATTTGACAAGAGTTTTAACATTAGACCAATCAATTTTGCAGTGTAAATGAGTATAGGATAAGTTGAATGATTATTGCTTCAGGAAGGAGCGTGATATGTTTTCATTATATGTGTAACTTCAAATCATCCATGTTTTCCCCAGCTGTTCCTGGATGGGCACTGAAGAGAACACCTTCCTGCACCTGCTTGAATAGACATGATACACTCAAGATAGTCTGCTGAGAGTGTCTCTCAGTGGCTCCTCTTACCTTTTAACACTAAAAATTTCCAGGATGTAAAGCTATTTGCCAAATTCTTGCATGATTGACATTTACACTTGTCCTTAAAATTGCATGGGTTGTTATTTCTTTCTGAGGGAAGACCTGAATGTCACATTATAATGAGATGCTTATACCACATGCAGGAAAGGGTGTTGCAGATATTGAGATTTTTTAGTAAACAGGGAAAAGGCTCATCTGCTGGGAAAAGATAAAATAGAAAAATATTGCATGTCAAATTCAGCTCACTGCTCTGTGATTTTAACACTGACACATCCTAGGGACCTTGGGATCAATAATATTCATAATCTGATTTCCCAGAATTATTTTTTTCTCATATGCAAACATCACCAAATTGGTTGTCATTTACAATTCAGCACTTTTGCATAATGCCCAAGAAGCTGAGCAATAATTAAACAAACTTCCTCTCTCTTCATTTTTGACCTTGAGAATTGATATGAGAGAATCTGGAATGGTAGATCTCTGTGGTGAGTTCCTGTTCAGCAGCAAAAGAACAAATTGATCTGTGATCTAAGGCTGTTAGTCTATCTGTTCAAAGATGGTAACATTATTGGGTTTGAACAATATCGGCGCAGGAGCAAATCTTGTTCTGGGGAGATCACAAAATCTGAATGATGATGCAGAAAAAAGTTCTGAGAATGCAAGTTGATTAAAATACTTACAGGACTAAATATATGCGCCTTTGCCAAGAATACCAGCATTTTATTAGTTTGAAAAGTTATGATTTTCTTCAGGGTAATAACTGCATTTTAGACAAGAACGAGATGGTAACATTGATCTGTCTAGGTATAAGCTGTGTAGTAACACAAAATCACATTTATATGTAGGCTAAAATGAACCTCAGATGTTTGTAGTCACTCTAACCTCTCCTTTGACTTGACATTATTATTTAGATAATAATGTCATCCAAAGCACCTTCCATATTTCTGGGAAAATGAGAGTTTTCCAGTCTTTCAGAGATTCTTCCCCCCCTGCCTTATCAGGGGTATCCTATCTAGGAAATCTATGTAGGCTCAAGGCCTAACTAGCCTGCTTGTTTAGGGTTAATTTGACTTTTCAAGAGCAGTAGTGTTTTTCCCAAGATGATGTAGTGTTTTGTGAAGATTGTTGCTACCACAGCTAAAGAAGCTCTAAGCACAAAAGCCAGGTGCTCTGATACATTACGTGGAATCTGCTTAACTTCTCATTCTAACATAGCTGATTTTGTCTTGTTTTCTTCTGAGAGCCTCTTCCTGAATTTCTTGCTTTTTAGAAAAGCTTTCTAAGATTTCTACAACTCAGAAATGACATTTTAAAAAAACCCCAAGCATATATACATGAAAAGCACAACACCTGAGATCTAAAAAGTTGGTTGGTTTTGGTTTTTTGGTTGTTTATTTTTGTTGTTGTTGTTTGTTTTTTAATTTGGTCTTAAAACTCTCATGTACCAATTAAAACACTTAGAGCAAATACAGTCATGGATAGCAGAGGCTGAGGGACAAAAGCACCTTGGCTTGATAAAGCTGAATTCTTTTTTTTTTTAAATAGTGGAATGTCAAATATAGAATTGTTACCCTGTCAGAAGGCAACAAAGAGGGAAATCACTGTTCGTTCAGTAATGTCTTGAGGCACAAAATACAAGTTACTTTAAGAAGCATTGGGTTCACTATTGCCTAGCATCCTGCCCTTAAGAAAATGAGTCACTGTAGCATATAATTGTTACCTTACTCTGACTTTAGTCTGCAGAAAAGAGTATTTTGTATGACAGTGGGAAATTTCAGCACTCTGACATCCAAGAGGAAAATATATTTTCTCTTACTAGGGTTTTAATTTGGAAATTAAAACCAAGCCAGTAGGACAAGATTGAGACTCAGCTTTCCAAAGTAATGACCCTTCTTTCTTGAAGGACAAACACAGTTTCTCTTCAGAATATCTGCCTACACGGATCCTAATCATAGACCAGTGAAATTCTGAGTGCTAGTCATTTCTTTTGAGGTAGCATGTGGTTTCAGTCTGTCTGCTCTTCCCCACCTGAGAAGCATAAATCAGACAACAATCCCTGTTGTTAATCAGTTCATTTTTGTTGCTTCTGACAACATGAGGAATAACCCAGAGTCCATTAAATTACAAGACCTGGGTTTTATATGTAGTTTTTCTCACTGCTCTTTTTCTTTTGGTACTTTGATTTCACCCTATTTATGTTGAGGGTTTCTTTGTGGGGATTTTTTTCTCCCTTTTTTTTTTCTCTGTGACAATGATATATAAAATTATTTTTCTTTAGGTAACTAAGATTAAGAAATAATCCAGCAAGACTCTTGCTGTCATGGAATCAAGTTTTGTAGAATGCATCTTATTTCAGAATATTAGTAAGGAGAAAGGAAGCAAAGAGCCCTCAGAAAATAGTTTTCACTGGTTGAGCATACCTACAAAAGCACATTCTATACAGTCTTATTTCAACAACTGATTAGTGACTGATTAATTCAGAAGAAGTTGTCACAGCTTTTGGGTGATGCAGTCAGTTGCCAACTGTTTTTCATCAGCTGTTTTTTGAGGAACAACATTAATAAATCTGATCTTACTCTGTCTCAGTCAGTGGATTAACAGGAGTTTATTCGAGGCTCACAGGTGGCTAAAGCCATAGGAAAATTGTTTCATATAATCTTTCAGCTGAGAACAGAGCTTCAGAGCTTATTTTTGGTCATTGATCAAACTGACCCTCAGGTTATTTGGACATTTGGTTCACAGGTTTTCTCAACACTATTTATTCAAGAAGTCTGTAACCTGTTTACAAGCCCAGCTGGCAGAGGATGAGCCTTGGAGTGAGGTCTGGCATGTATATTTTTCTCTCTCCAGTGGTACATAGGCTTGTGAAATGCATGCCAGATAGTTCTGTTTTCTGTCCCAGTATCTGGTGCTTCAAAGACCTGGTAGTTGGAGTGAGTATGTGTAAAGAAAGCTCCTTTGGATCACCATTAAGTATTTACCTAATAATTTCTGCTGGATGCTGAAAAATTGCACAAAAGAGCTAGAGCAGAGAAATGCAATAAGAAACTGATGTTTAACATAAGCTTTCAGAAAGGAATAAAATCAGACCATTTTGTCAAGAACTTCATGTCAATGTAGCTGACGGTGATAGTCAAAGAATCAGTGGACTAGCTAGGCAGAAAGTCTCCATCATCCCATCTATGACCTCTAAAGAAGTCAGAGTTGAACAATGTTTTCAGAAAGGAAAAGGTCTCAGCAACTCCCATTGCGTCTGGTAAAAACTAGCAGAATGAAGGACTGCTCTGAAGGAGGTATCAGTCAGAGCACCAGAGCTGCAGTTTACTTAGTCATATAGTCATGTTCACCTGGTATGTATTTTCCCATTGTTTCTGTGAGTGCCAAGTCTTACGAATATACCATATACTTACACACCTAAAAGCAGCTTACCAGCCAAGTCTTTCAGCTAAGACACTTGATGGCATCTAGCTCTTGCAAAAGAGGCTTAGTCATTACTGTAGTGCAACTATTAAGAAGAGTGTTTACTAATTCTATGAAATCCATGCATCTGTATTAATTCCTCTTAGAAGAGGAATCTCATTGTAATAAGCTAAGGATCATAAAAAACTTTGCATGTAAAATGAGAACAGGGTCTTTCCTAGAAGTATTTCTTGGATTATGCTGCATTAATTAAATAATATGTAACAACTAGGCATAAATTAAACTATCAGTGTTGTTGAAATTAGACTCCATCAGTCTCACCTCACTCTTCAAGAACACAGCTCTCCCTGAGTTAGGACACAAATGCAAATAAAAGTCAGTTCCTCTTGTCAGTACAGCAGTGTGATAAGTTTAAGAGTGTAAGGTTTTTCATAATCGCTTTTAAAGATGGTCTAAGCTTCAGGGTATATAGGTTAGACATCTTCAGAGATGTTTTCTGTAACAAAATGAGCCCTGTGAAACTTCAGAAGGACCATGTAATCTGAGAGGCACTAGGTAAATAATGTAGTTTGTCCAGCTCAGCAGCAAGAAAGATGTCGAGTTTTAGATTCTTCCAGAAGACTTGAGAGGAACCAGTGGCCTGGAGAAACAGCAGAAATGCTGGACAGATTTATTTATTTATTTTTAATAGGAGGGAGGAGCAAGGGACTTGTTTACAAGCCTCTACCCAAATGTTCAAAAAAAGCCAAAAGAAACCAACAGCAAAATCAGTGGTGCTATTTGTAGACTAGGTACTTATTTGCTCACATTTTACCTGTATAGCTGTGTACTTTCTCTTGGAGAAGAGTTTACATGGTCTGTTTTTCCCTTGTATAAACTGAGTTACCTGAGACATTTCAGGTCGTTTCCTAAAACATTTTTCAGTCAATTTATTTGCACTTTCTATCTACAGATGCAAAAGATTATGCAGCACCTCCTTCTTCCCTAGACATCAGACACACTCCAGATTAAAGTTAGTATTTCTGCAGGCAAAAACACCCCGTACATGCAACATAATAGCTTTTGGTGGAGTTATGGTTCAGTATCCACATCTGACTGGATCCCTGGAGTATCTGAACTGCCTTTTGAAGGAAACAGGCTCGTCAGTTCTGGAAGTATAGGATGAAAGTAATTAATTGCCTGTTTAACAGCACAGAGAATACCCTCAGCTCAGTGCTACATCCTGAGAGCTGTCCTTTGGGGAAATTAGATAGTTATTTCATCCAGAACTAAAAAGTCCCACCAGCAAGAATGAAAACTCTTACTTTAACAATAAACTGAACTATCAGTGAAAAAATTAATGAAAAAAGTTGTACACCTGACTCATTTCTGTTCTAGAATAATACAAAGTTTTTATCTACAACCTCATCATGACTTACAAAATATATTTGTGTTTGCTTGGGAAAAGGAGGTGTATTGGATTTGTATGCCAAGGTACGGGTAGCTGGGGGCTGTAGGAGTGGCCTCTATAAGGAGCGGCCAGGACTGTCTAGTTGGCAATAAATTAAATTAATTTTCCCCAAGTCAAGTTTGTTTTGCTCGTGACAGTAATTGATTAAGCAATCTTCCTATCTTTATCTTCACCCATGAGCCTTTTCATGTTATTTTCTCCCCCTGCTCTGTTTGGGGAAGGTGGGCGAGTGAGAAGCTGGGTAGGTGCCCAGCTGCTAGCCAAGGTCAACCCACCACAAGAGGGTTAACAGATGTTCCTGCAAACATCTTTGCAGGAAGATGAAGCTTATGTCTTCCTAGGAGCATTGGTAATATGAACAGAATTATTCTTGCGCTTGGTATACGAAACACAGTGGAAAAGTTTTCTGTGATCTTTTACCACCTAGATTCATCCTACTTAACTTTAAGCACTTAATTGAGGCATCTAAGTTACAAGCTTAGTCAAGCTAGTCAATGAAAAGGAACAGGTGCCTTCAGAGGATGATTCAAATCTTTAATTGGACAAAATCTCACTCTGGAGATGTTGGGCTCTCACCATTGATTATAAAAGAAGCCACAGACAAGTGCATTCTTAACAAGGTGTTTCAGTTAAGTGCCTTAAATCAAGCAGGATGAACAAGGGTGTCTGTGGCTGAGGACTTACTGCACTTATCTGTCTTCTACAAAAGGAGAACCTGATAATAACACTTTGTAATATGCTTTTAATGTATTGCTTACACTAGTCATGCAGTTTATTCTAAACTTTCATACACAATTAAAATGTCCTTTTCTCTTTAGTATATGAGACTATTTTAACATTTGATACTTTGGGACTCATGGTTTAAGGTGGATGCACATTTTATTGTTGCAGGTTTTTTTACACACGTGCTGTGCTTCCTGAGTAACATTTCTTGCAGAGGAAAGCATTACCAAAATGAAATAAACATCATTAAAAATGGACAGAAGACTAGGAAAGAATTAAGTGTAGGTGTGCAATTTTAAAATCCAAATGACACAGTTGGAGCTGTGAGCAAAAATTATGTAACACCCAAAATCATCCCTCTCTAACTTTTGGGTAAAATATTAATTTCATTTGTTTTTGTGCTAATTCTAGCAATCATCACATAACACTAATGCAAAACTGGAAGTTGATGGCAGACACGTGAATTTTGTTAGACTGATGTTAGTCAAACTACGGGTTTAACTATTTATAAGTTAAATAATGCATCCTTTCAACAGTTTTCCTTCTCTCCTCCCAAATTGGTTGTTGTTGAGATGATGTTCTCCTTCTTGAGTGTACAGCAAAGAAACACAATCAGTTCCTGTTAAATGAAATTTTTCTTTTGAGTGATTTTAGTGACTTAGTAATAAGGAGCAGCTCTGATCAAGCTTAGTGATCGTACATGTTAGAGTCACTTCATAAATAAAGTAATTGACATGATTGATAAGAGGAACCTGGGCAGCTGGAAAAAAAGGCTATAGTTCTCCTATGAATTTGTAATTACATTGTTATAATTTGGTGGGAGGTTCCAACTATGTACTTCATAATAATTTTTGGCTTCCTGTCCATCTGCCTCCCATTGTAAACTTCATTTGTTTAGTCCTTGTTAAATTTATCACACTTTGTATTTACCTTTATTCCTGTACTTCCATGAATATTCTCAATATTTGCCTCCTACAGGATGTTGCTGCAGGGTGCTGCATTGTCTTTAACAGCAATACTTACTTTGAATTATCTTCTTACTATTGCAGGGTGCCAGGTAGCTTTTCCTGCTTAAATCTCCACATATAATCAATTTCTGCTGAAAATTTTCTTTTTTTTGTTTTTGTTTTGTTTGGGTTATTTTTTGTTGTTGTTTAGTTTTAAATGATGAAAACTATATAAAAATGGGTTAGAGGAAACAGTCCAGTCCTTTGTGGCAGCTTGGCTTCATTCCAAGGCATGCTCTCTGTGGTCTTGCCTATAATTCATCTGGTTTGTTTTCAGGTTTTCTCCAGCCAAAACATTGCAACAGGAGATTTGCAGTGAATATGCAGAAGCTGGACTTTGTATAAGCAGTGCAGAATCCTCCCCACCACCTCTTCTCCAGGAAAAAAGAAGTAAGGCTAAGTTATCTGCTGGTAACTTTGTCAGTATCTTTTACATAACAAAACTTTGACATGTAGCAAAAGTAAAATAAAAAAAAAATATGATAGTGCTGTATTTCAAATTAAGCCTTACCTGGAGCCATCTTTGTGCTTACGTATCAAATGAAGAAAATCATAAACTCAAAAGGAATCTGTAGTTACTGCTTAAGATAAGTATCTCAATGTGAGACTTACATACTCAGTGAGGTACACATACAGTCATACCGGAAGTGCTCAGATATTGTGGTAATAACTAACTATGTTGATTGTGAGATTTACTTATATTTTGGCAACTGGAAAAAAAGTGGTGCTCATGAGCAGTCTTGTGAGGGATGAGCTCGTAACTAACATTGCATTTTGTTTTACAGTCTCACCAGCCACTCACTTTGAAACATAGGCTTTTGAAAATACTTGCTGTTCTGCTACCTGGGTTTAGCTTTAATTGATATAAAGGGGCAAATGGAAGTGCACTTAGGAAGACAGACATTTTAGAAACATTTCATGTTTTAGAAACATGAAAATGTATATATTTGGTTTATAAAACTTCAGTTCTCTGTTTTGAGTTGCATAAGTTTAATAACATTAAGTAATACAAAATCTGGAGGCTTGTTTTCTTATTGGCCTTTACGGAATTAAGCATTTTGCCCAGTGCTTTAAGACTTTCTTCTTTCAGCATTTTTACTGACTTGAGCTCCCCTGACTCTCTGATTCCATCATTGATTAGCTGATATCTTGCAAAAAAAGGCCGTGGCTATATATTAAAGACAGGAGCCACAAATTTAGCCACTTAATTAAAATTTTGTCCCTCTGAATCTGACAGACCAATGTGATGTTGAGAGATGGTTGTGCGTTCAAAATTAGGTGCTAATCAGCTTTTCAGCAAATGTGCAAATGACTGTGGAATTCTGAGGCCACTGAACATTGAACTCCCGATAATGAAACACCAGTACCAACAACTTCTACAGAAGTTGAATACTCATTTTCATTGAGTATTTCACCTAAGGTATAAATACTTATCCAATGGTATAAGATATAAATACATACCCTAAAAAGTATCAGGGAAGTGGTAAGGGGTATTCTGATGAAGGAGGATGTGACCAGTCCCTGTTTTGCCAGTGCAGTCACGGTGGTCACAGCCTGCTTAATAACCACACACAATGCTGGAGGGTCTCTTAGCCCTATGTTATAGGTGCTTACACAACCTTGTATGGTGTTATTTTGGAGTCCCCTTGTTTGACTTGGAATCGTGATTCTGCTGAAGTCCCAATAGTCCTAAAGCTCACTAGTTGATAAAAAAGTCCAAACCATCAAAACCTTTAATCATGCCATGCTGAGACATTTTTGTACAAATTTCCTTTTGTTCCATGGGTGCAAGAAGATATTAATAATAATGCGGTGTGATCAGGCATATTTTATAAACGTTGCAGGTTGCTTGAAAAATGTCTGGGTTTTTTTTCCCCATGATTTTTCTGGTGTAGCTGTCTTGCACCAGACAACAGCACTATATTTTCACTCTATAGCCCACCTCTCAATGAGGCTAATCAGTCACACACAGTTTTCCTGCTGGCTGAAAGCCTTTTCCTTCACCATGTATTTGGCTTATGCTGTCTAGACTTAAAAATTTCTTCTTTGACACTCTTAAAAAAAGAAGAAGCAAAACTGAAACAAAGCAGATTACAGCAGGAACAAGTTGTAGCAGCACTAAAGCTTTATTATAATATAATGAAATTCTGTCGTCGGGCAAAGAAAAACACAGAACTGATATGAAAAGCAGTTTAAAACTCATGTATCATCACTGCCCTTCCTCAAGTGTTTACAACATGAAAAGACATGTATGAATAAATTTGCATTGGTTTTTGTGTTCTTGGAACAGAAATTGGTTATATGAGTGGCTTCTTGAGGAACTAATAATTGACTTGGGGGGCTTAAGAAGCAAAATTTCTCTGGTGCAGCTGCTGTCTCATTTTTAGAGAAGATAATGATTAACAACACAAATTGCCTAACAAAGGGCAAGATCTTTTCTGTTAAACTTGTTTTACTCCCTGCTGTCACAAGAAAAGCTGAAAATGCTTTGGTTCCTATGAAGAATAAATTCTTAACCATCTTAAAACACATTCCTATGCCAGGAAAATAGCATGCAGTTTTCAACTTCCTGGTGCATGGCACTAAGTGTGACCATGTTTTACCCTTCCAGCCGGATAAGACCAAAAGCCTACCTACACCAATACATTTCCTTTAACAGCGATGAGAAGCAGATGTCTGGGGAGAAGTTTAATATTCAGGCCTTCCCCACTGCAACATATTTCTAGCTTCTGTGATGCATCAATATGAGGACTTCTGAACCAGAGAATGCTGCTGGATCATTTTGTTCAAAAGCATCAGTAACTTTAATTTTTCCAGCCTCCCTCTTTGAAGCCTTTTTTATGTTTTCCCTCTAACACATTCTGTGGTACTGAGTTCCACACTACAAGCTGTATGAAAATATATGTCCCTTTGCCATTAAATGCATGCCTTAATTATGGTAAGAGGATCATTGTGTGCTTCCAACTTCTCATATTATGAGTGAGTTATGATATCAGAGGCAATCCCTGAGCCAACTGTGATTTTACAGACCTGTATCATATTGCTTCTCAGTTAATTTATTTCCAGAAAGAGGAAACCCAATATTTAGTTTCTCCTCATATAAAATTATTCATTATTGGGATCATAGTTGGCCCCATCTATGTTTCTTTTCTGGCTCTGATAGCTGGAGCGGCTATCTGAAGTCTGTAACCAACTACCTCCACAGCTGAACAGAAGCTGCCAAAAAGAAAGCCTATTCACATCTGAGGTTTACTTTAGTTTTCTGTTTACTTAAATAAAACAATGCTAAGAAGCAGCTATTACTAAAAAGTGTAACTATTTTAAAAGATAAACTGTTGTTTTTCAAGTGAGTTCAATACCCCAAAAATTATTTGCTACAGGAGTGACAATGGGAGAACTTTATTGTTACGCTTTTGAGAGCTCAGTACATGCTGCAAGATGTTTGGTGTGAATATTCAGTAGTAATTTTGAAGAAATTGACCTCAGTTTCAGTTAGCGTCCTGTTGCTTCTTTGATAGTCATTTATCACAAATAATAAACCAAAAGTGTGTGTTTTACTATTCTGTTTATTAAAACAGCCTGTGCCTAAGAGGAAATTGTGAAGTTTTGGAATTAAAATTTTGAATTCATAGTTACAGGAATTCACAACAGGAGACATTGTGGAATATTTTTTATCTACTTAAGTGCAGGACGGTTTATTGACGTTGGTTAATGTAACAATTTAACTATTTCAGATCTGTGGCAAGAATAAAGGAAGAAACCTTTTAATATTGATATTTTGCACCTGCTGACTTAAACATGACATTGGACTTTTTTCTTGGTGTTAGTGTTCCATTATTTGCTCTTGTAAACTTATGAAAACAGACTTCTTATTCAACAAAGAGATTGCTTCCAACTATGTTGTTTTCATGCTAGCTCTTCTCTTCTAAAATTAAATTATGCCATTTCATTAGAAGTACTGAAAATGTAGGAGATGTTCATCAGTTTACACTTGGTTTGACACATCAGCTACAACAAATGCAAAATTGTATGAAATGCTTTCATTTAATGGTCCCAGAGGAGATAAATATCAGTGTTCAGAAAGCTTTAACATTCAAATATGAAGTACAGAGAGACAGAATGGAGTTTGCAGAATGTCCTTTTGCAGAGGACAGGATGCTGACACCAACATATTTGTGCCACAGAAGGATTTCTTGTTGCCTCCCACCTGTTCCTTTTAATAAAAATACTGCAAGAATACATTGCAAGACCCATCCAGAAAGTGGCTATTGAGCACGTAATGATCACTCACACAGTATCAATTGTAGAACGCATCAGACTTACTTCTCAGGTACAACTGATGTGTTTTTGAATCCCTGCCTTTTTTCTTTTTCTAGATGTCCAAACAATGACAAGGCAAGAGTGATATTAAAAAAAAAAAAAAAAAGGTAACAAAAGCTACTCAGCCTAAATACCACTGAAATCTGTTGGAGAGCAGATACATTTGATCCCTTTGTGTAAGAGTCCTGCTCTTTTTGTTTCTTCCATATCTCCAAAATTCTTTCACCATTTGTTCAGGTAAACACAATGAAGGAAAATGAAGTTCACTTTAGGGTATGTAAATGAACAGCAGATGAAAACCTTCATAGAAACCAAGTAATGTCCTAAAAAAAGATGCCAAAATTGGCTTTGTCCTGGCATAGACTAGATCTTGTTTCTCTAAAAAGGGTGTAGCATGAACCGTGACATTTAATAAAATATTGGTGGTCTGTTGTATCTTTTTATGTGTCTGAGGCTGGCATATCCAATGCAGCCTAAAGGACTGTGGATATCTGCGTCCCTCATGAAAGGGTAAATCAGCATTCAAGGCAAATACAGCATTTGCCTTCCAGTCAGTCAGATAGCTTTGAGGATCAGGCAGTCATGAGTCCAGAAGCTTGAAAAGGAGGAATAGCCATAAGGCTATCTCAGAGCAGACTATGGAAGTACTGAAAATCCCTTGAAATAATGTCTGAGAACAGAGTCCTAAACTAAAGATTTTCATAATAGACCTTCAACTCTTGAAAAAAAATCAAAATGCTGAAAGGTTTTTGTTTTTTGGGGGGCAGGCATTTTTTATTTTTTTTAATTTTTAGAGTGAGACATAAGCAAATACTGCATAGAGCATGGCTGGGTTTGTTTATCCTCATTGGATGGGAATAAAAAGACATTTAAGAGGCTAAAATGCATATCTAGTTAAAAAGCAAAAGTCCCATTAATTTTTTTAAGTCTAATGCCCTGTTTTCAATTGTTATAGCAGAAGGGCATTAAAGGAACAAATTACTCCTTTAGGGACCTCAGGAAATCAGGCCCAGTCAGCCTGGGTTTATGAAAGGCAGGTCCTGCTTGACTGACCTGATCTCCTTCTATTGCAAGGTGAGCCATGTAGTGGACAAGGGAAAGGCTGTGCATGTTGTCTACCTAGACTTTAGTAAAGCCTTTGACACTGTTTCCCACAGCATTCTCCTGGAGAAATTTGCTGCTCATAGCAACGACAGGTGTATGCTTCGCTGGGTGAAAAACTGGCTGGATGGCCAGGCCCAAAAAGTTGTGGTGAATGGTGTTAAATGCAGTTGACAGCCAGTCACAAGTGGTGTTCCCCTGGGCTCAGTACTGGAGCCAGTTCTGTTTAATATCTTTGTTAATGATCTGGATGAGGGGATCCGGTGCACCCTCAGTAAGTTTGCCGACGACACCAAGTTGGGAGGGAGGGTTGATCTGCTGGAGGGTACGAAGGCTCTACAGAGGGATCTGGACAGGCTGGATCGATGGGCCAAGGCCAACTGTGAGGTTCAACAAGGCCGAGTGCCGGGTCCTGTGCTTGGGTCACAGCAGCCCCATGCAGCACTACAAGCTTGGGGGAGAGTGGCTGGAAAGCTGCCCGGCAGAAAAGGAGCTGGGGGTGCTGGTTGACAGCCGGCTGAATATGAGCCAGCAGTGTGCCCAGGTGGCCAAAGGTGGTCAACGGCATCCTGGCCTGTATCAGAAATAGTGTGGCCAGCAGGAGCAGGGAAGTGATTGTTCCCCTGTACTGGGCACTGGTGAGGCCGCACCTCGAGTCCTGTGTTCAACTTTGGGCCCCTCACTATGGGAAAGACATTTGAGTTGCTGGAGCGTGTCCAGAGAAGGGCAACAAAGCTGGTGAGGGGCCTGAGCACAAGTCTTATGAGGAGCAGCTGAGGGAACTGGAGTTGTTTAGTCTGGAGAAAAGGAGGCTGAGGGGAGACCTTATCGCTCCCTACAACTACCTGAAAGGAGGGTGTAGTGAGGTGGGTCCTGGTCTCTTTTATTAACTAGTGATAGGATGACAGGAAACGGCCTCAAGTTGCGGCAGGGGAGGTTTAGATTGGATATTAGGAAAAATTTCTTCACCGAAAGGGTTGTCAGGCATTGGAACAAGGTGCCCAGAGAAGTATTTGAGTCACCATCCCTGGAGATATTTAAAACATGTGTAGATGTGGTGCTTACGGACACAGTTTAGTGGTAGACTTGCCAGTGTTACGTTAACGGTTGGACTCAATGATCTTAAGGGTACTTTCCAACCTAAATGATTCTATTAAGATTTCTCATCTTAGGAAAGTGTCTATCTCGTGGTGCTCTACGAGCACTACACTGGCTCCAGCTTCCTTGTAAGATCTGGGTTATACATTCCCACAGTCTTTTTACCAATGATTTCTCATTTGGAAAGCAGTTTTCATTCATTTTCCTGTAACCTTCCCTCCATTTTTACCTCACATTCTTCAGCTATAAGTGGGTTTATTCTTTACCTGCCTTTATACAACTTCTGTAGATTTCAAGAAAGAGTGAAGCCCTCAATTGAATCTGAGGTCTATATACCAAGTGCGATTGAGACACTTTCTGTACTTTGAGGATAGATAAAATTCTGGTCATACTTTGGCAACACATACCTCATCAAAGCAACTGACAAAATTCATAAGGTGGAGTGGCTGAAAAATGGCTCATGATTGCCATGGACCAGATCCCAAGATGAGGAGCGTGTTAACTGAAAGCCTCTACTGTGCTTCTTCATAGGAAACAAGGACATATGTGCAGAATCATATATTTAAAAAAAAAAGCTCAAGGTCTTCTCATGACCTCTCTTACATCTGAAGTGCCTTTTAAAGAAAAAGAAAAAAAGTTATTAAAAAACTTATATATTTCAATTTCAAATTAAGAAAAAAAAAAGGTAATTTCTGTTTCAATATACATTACATTCACATCTCTTTCTAAAGTGTGGAGCATGTGAGCGAGTAAAAGACAAGAAAAAGCAGAAACTTCATTTACCCAGTCTAGTATATATGGTCACTCAAGACAGATGCAGTAGATTTACATTTGCAGATACATTTCTAAAATGCTTCAAAATCAACTACAGCAGCAATATACTACTTCAAAATGGCTTTTACAGAAGGTTCAAACACCATGTGTACTTTGTCAGAGCTGCCTTGTTTTGCAGTCCCTGTTACGACTGGGTTAGTTTAAAAATTGTCAAAGAAATGAAATGTGGAAGAGCTGTCAAATTTCAGAAAAATGCCTTGAGCTGAATTCGTTTATCTGAAATACTGTGGCATAAAAAATAAGAACTGTCAAAGAACTGCCAGCGTTTAAAGGAAATCAAGGTGTCAGCAGAAAGAAATCTGTTATCAATAAAATTTCCATAATAAAAACACAGGATGTGTTTTCAAACAGTGTCACTTTAAATATTCATAAATAAAAGGTAGTTTTCTTCCCTGAAAAAGTTGGCCTGTTGTGGCTCATTTCACTGTTACAAATTCATTGACGTGCAGTCATTTCACTGTAGTTCTTGTCAGCAAGTTCAGCAGCCTGCTGTTACTCTGGGCTTGCCTGGCATCAGTGACAATTTCCACAGCCTCCTGAAAGTTCAGTTAGCAGCAGACAACTCAGCATCTTCAGCCCTAAACTAAAGGTTTCTGTCTCTGCAGTCAATAGAGAATTGCAGTCATGTGCAAAGATATCAGTTTAGTTTAACCCAGATTCTTCATTTAATAATAAGACCAACAAAGTCAAGCAGAGGCAAGGTCTTAGCATTAGGCAGTGATAGAATAAGATTGTTAGAAAAATATAAATTTGTCTTATTATACACGTGCAATAAGAAGCTGTCTTTAATGGCATGATAGACTCAGCCTTCACCACATTTTGAGGGTTCCTCCACTCGACCCCTACTCCAGCTTTCTCGGCCCATCTTTCCCCCTGTTCTCCATGTCTAGGCATGGGTTTTCAACGTCTAATAATCTAATAAATATTGCTTTTGCATTTTGTTTCAGGGACTTCTTCCTCATTGCCCCTCAGGCCAGCAGGGAAAATACAGATTGAAAGAGTTTCCTGATATGCCTACTGCCGGACCTGGGATCTGCAAGAGAAGTCCTGCTCTTCAGCAGACAAACAATGAGGGTTTCTTAATCCAAAATTCATCTTTGATGAGCTTGCCTAACAGATAAAACTATACTCACCATGTGTGAATAAACTGGTTTTTTTTGAATGTGATTCTAAAATGGATGAAATGTATAGGCACAGACAAAAATATGTTGTGGGTTTGGGTTTTTTTTCCCTTGAGGTCATTTCATTTTTTTGAGTACTTGAATACATTCCTTTCAATTTGTGTTTATATAATAATATTACTATTAGTACATAATATTTATATCATAATGTTCTATGTTTTACAACACTGAAGAGAAGAACATGTCTAGCATGGGAAATGTTTGTGCTAATGGCTCTAGTCTTAGCAAAATTATAATTGATGGCAATAAGGTCTTATGAGAAACATTAGAAAAGCTTAAGAGGAAGCCCTATTAGCACCATCGATAATAAGTTTTGGTTGCAGTCTGTTCCTTCACCCCAACAGCTACCCAGGAGTCCCTTATTCTTGAGTTTTGCTTTACTCCTGAGCTCTAGACAAATACATTTCATGTTTATTTGTTGGTGGATGTTTGTGTACGTGATTGTGATTTGCATTTTCCTTTCAGATCTCCTAATTTCACAGGTTTTTGTAGCATTATCCTGTGAACTGAACACTGAAGTAATTTTCATGTTTAAGACTGGTACTTTGTGGTAGAACACTGTCCTGAAGAGCCAGATTTGAAATTTTTTTGGCATGTGGGATTTTTTACTAACTCCAGAAACGTTCTTGTTGAGATCATTGTTATTTATGAGGTGAACAATGTTTGATCAGCAGCTTTAGAAACTGGCCTGTGTTTAAAAACCTTCCCATCTGCTAGTACTAGCCTATCAGTTTTTCCCAGAGATCTAGTAACAGATGACCTGAACAAGAAATACTTCTTACTGTTCCCACACAGAAAGGCCAGCCCCAAACTCTAGCACACTGCAGCCTGAGGCAAAAGCTTCCATGAAGATGGAGTCAAATATGTGATTAAGTCTAGGCTTATGCTAGGAGTTGCATATAAACATGAAGCGGTCAGAAGGCAGACTAAAGGTGTGCCAAGGCAGACCTAATGTAATAATGAAGTCAAGCAGGCTGATAAGTTTCTGTAAGCACAAAATTCCTTATAACGAAGTATTTCCCTTGAAATAATTGCTTCCATGTTCATGCATTGAAATGTATGATCATTCAAAAACAAAAAAAAAAGGAAGGGAGTTATAGGATTGTATCTATCCAGAAGATTATATTCAATCTCATAATCCTCAAAGGTGGCATTACCTCCCCACCCACATATGCACACATAAAAAAAAAAATAGGTAGAATAATCTGATCATGGCCTTAGATTTTTTTTGCCAAGTTACTTTATCCACACATATGCAGCATTCCCAAGGGTAGAAGGTGACATTCTGGATTCTAAAAAATTGTTTCTGGAAATGTTTTGACCTGCACTACATAATTTTGATAAGATAAACAGATATTTTAATGATTTCACTAACCATGTAAATTAAATGTATTTCAGTTGCACACTTTTTTTGCCTTTTGGAGTGTTGGATTTGGTTTGGTTTTTTTTTCATAATGCATGTTATGAAGTCATAAGGTTTTTAATATGCCTCTTTTTAAGGTAACATGTATTTTCTCTCATTTCTGAATAAACATTTTTGCTGTAGGTGTTACACTCAGGGAAGTTTTGGAAGTTTACTGTACACCAGGTGCTCTTGAGAGAAGATAACTCGTTTCAGACTTATTTAAAATGTATCGAATAAGATGATTGCTTACCAACTGGAAATATTACAATTTCACTTCTACAGCAGAATATTTCCGTTAGGCCTGTCTGCCTGTCAACACTATACATTCTGATCACCACTTTCATTTTATCTTTATAAGCATAACCATCACTATAAAGTACTGTGGCAGAACCATTTAAAGAAAAGTGGGGACAAAAAAAAAAAAAGCCTGTCTTAAAAACGGTATTTGCTGCCACTCAAAAAAAGAAACCCAAAGCCAAGAAAGTCTAACTGCTATCCTTCTTTAACTTTGTACTAGCAAGTTATTACTTGGTATAAAAACAATAGTGATTTTCACATCTTGAAATTTCTTCACTATTAGCCCTCCAAAAATATTCAGTATTTGAACTATAGTTCAAAGTTAGCTACAACCTTTCTGCTTTTTGCCAGTGGTTGTTACTAACTTAAGTAGGAAAAGAGAAGTGGAAGTGTGGTGGTGCACTCTCTCAAAGATTTAACTTTCTGAATCTTTGACAGTCTTTAAATAGTAAACAGTGTGTGCCATTGGTTCTTTTTGGTGTCTTTAATGGAAATTAATGGTTTGAGAATGTCATGGTTTAACCCCAGCCAGCAAGCACCACGCAGCCGCTCGCTCACTCCCCCTCCCCCCCAAGTGGGATGGGGGAGAAAATGGGGGGGGAAAAAGTAAAACTCTTGGATTGACAGAAAGGAAGAAAATAATAATAATAACAATAAAAATAATAAATGCATTGGAATATACTAAACAAGCAATGCACAGTGCAGTCGCTCACAACTTGCCGACTGCTGCCCAGTTAGTTCCCAAGCAGCGATCTGCCCTCCCAGGCCAACTCCTCCCAGTTTATATACTGGGCATGATGTCACATGGTATGGAATACCCCTTTGGCCAGTTTGGGTCAGCTGCCCTGGCTGTGTCCCCTTCCCAACTGCTTGTGCCCCTCCAGCCTTCTCGCTGGCTGGGCATTAGAAGCTGAAATATCCTTGACTTGGTATAAACACTACTTAGCAACAACTGAAAACATCAGTGTGTTATCAACATTCTTCTCATACTGAACCCAAAACATAGCACTATACCAGCTGCTAGAAAGAAAATTAACTCTATCCCAGCCAAAACCAGGACAGAAAACAAATAAAGAAAATTTCATAGAAATGGTCAGTTGTGGAAAAGTGGCATAAAATGGAATAAAACCTTACATCTGTAATATTGTGGGAAATGTTGTATAGCTTATAGATAAGTTTTGCTGGTAGTGCTACCTAAAATAAAATTCTCCTAGACTTACCATCTTTCCTTTCATCACAGTCCTTTGTTTCATTTTCCTCTGATATTACTTATTCTTGTACCTCATTCTATCAAATTAACTACTGATTAAGAGGAGGGATAAATATGGTTTTCCATTTACTTTTTCTAGTCATGCCACTATGTTGATCTGTCTGTCCTATCAATACGGTCTGAATCCTGCAAAAAATCAGATATATCCCAAATGAGAAAATTAATTACAATTTATACAATAAATGAAACTTGTTTTGCTTACTTCCTGGGCCATTCAGAAGTTGAATGGTTCTGTTAAGCCACAAAAGGCTCCATTTCATTTTTTTTAAAATAACATAGTCGTGGCCCTCACAAGAGTATATGGAGTGACCAGTAAAGAGGAAGCTGAAGAGCTCTTCAGAAAGCGTATTGAGCTCCACGCTTCCTTATCCTTTTAACTAAACTAAATTGTGGCCTAAACCCTGTACTAGGCACACTCTACTGCAGTGAAATGAATCTTTTGTGGCACCTTCTTTTAATTCTAGCATTACAGCCTTGCTTGCAACTATCCATATATACTTATGTTTATTTTTATGTATTTTATATATATATATATGTAGGTGTGCATATATATACACACACATATGCAGTACGTGTAGGGCTTCAAACAAGAGAGGACAGTAGAAGCAGCACTCTGTTCTTCGTTGTATTCTATTTCACTCTATTTCTTATTCCAGTGTCTCCTGTTTTCAACGTACTACAGATTTTCCTTAGCAATGCATAACAGCAATACAAAAGATATTAAGAGACAGTTTGAGAACAATAGGGTTTTTCATCATATCTGAGTATACAAAAATTAATTTGGAAAGGACACAGATACTAGTAGATAGAAAATAATGCATTATGCTTTATTCCTTCTGTAGTTAGTTAAAAATAGAGGTGTCTAAACAGCCACCAATATAGCTGCAGAGTTAACCACTTCTTGAGATGAATGGCTTCTTTCTGGATGCAAATGTTGTCATCATTTATACTCAGCTATACTCAGTTCTTATTTTTAAGGTTATCTATGTCATAAGCAGTAAGAATATTTTTTGCTTCAGTGAAAGCTGAGACTCTAGGATGCACTTAATACGATAATATTTTTTTGCTGGAGATGAAGGGGATAGAAATGCACTACCACTTAGGTTTACAAGTGACAATTTAAATAAGGGTAATGTTACTGTGTATATGTGCAAAATTGTAATTTAAGTCCCTTTCCCTCAAGAGACTTTTCTAGTGAATACTTTCAAAGTACGCAATAGCAATTCCATTTAAGGGCAAATATTTCTTCATTATACAGAACAGTTTATATCATGCTGATGTTACTATTTCAAAGAGAATAGCAGTTTCAAAGTTTGGTATTATTGTCTGTGATAGGTATCTGTCCAAACCTGTGGTAAGATTCTGGGTTTTTATGTATACATAGCTAGTATATTTTTAGCTTGTTGCTTTAACTTGGTGCTAATCCTTATATGAATATTCATTAATAGATACCTAAGATATAGTCACAACTAAGAGGATTCGTATTATCTCATTAGCATTTTGAATTTGTATTTCTCAGACTTTTTTCTGCATTTCTTAATAGAGATGTTTTTGAGCTAGGACATTTACCATTTTTTTAAATGTATCATTTCTTTTCCAAGTTCTCTCTTTTCTCTCGTTAGTTCTTTTCAAAACTTGTTAGCTGGAAGGTTTGTATTGTTCATGTCCGTTTGTCATATTAGATTCCCAGAATCTCATCAGAACCATGTCAAATTACATCAATCCAAGCTGTGTCCTGGGCTTCTGATAAGAGAGTGCTATAGGAAAAGCATGGTTTGAAGGCTGTTGGAAGACGAGTAGCTTTATCATCATCACAGAAGTACTGTAAGACATGCAATAATTTATGGAATGTTCACAACAGGGTTTTTTGTTGTACCATAGTAATGTGAAAATTTCAGTAGCCTATGCTTTACAAAAAGTGTACAGAATGCTGGGGTTAATTTTATAGGGGTATTTGCAACCCCTGCTGGATTCTATTTCTCCAAAGAAGAGAGGTAGAGATAGCTTTCATTCTGCCCCCAGAAAAGAGTCAAATACTGAAATAGGAAATTAAAAAACACTCCCTGAATTTAAATAAGCTACAGGATATTGCTGCCCTAGCTATAAGGCTAGGAACATAGCAAAATTGCATCCTCTGGCTGCATGAGCTCTACCAGGAAATCTTCTGGCATAGATGCAGATAAACCAGGCAGAGTGTCTTTCCACTTCTGCATTATGTAGTACCTGACAAAAGACAGTCTATCAGAAAAATGTACATTATCATATGCTGCTGCTACTGTTACACTCAGGTGCCTCTAGAGTTTGAACAAGCCAAGGCACACAGAGAATGAACCTTTCTCATTTCGTCCCTGGACTAGTGAGGCACAGAAACTAAGTCTGTCAGAACCAAAGAAAAATTGGCCTGTTTCTTGAAGTGTGCTAGGGCCTTCTCTGGCAAAGTTCATATCTTTCAGAGAACACTGCTTAATTCCTTTTTGTAGCATTTTGTGAATGACTGAAAGATCTAGCAGGAGATTTCATGCACTGCCCTAAATTTTCCTCATGAGGAAGCAAGAGCTTTGAAGGGACAAATCTTAAGTTTTTCTCCCACCCCTACCTATCGACTCCCCCACCCCCCAGGCTAGTTTCTGTTGCGACAGGTTTAACTTGCATAAATTACTTAAATCATTCAATATCCTTTTGGGACTGAGATTAGAAAAATTTTCAGGCTGCAATTAACAGCTCATTGAGGGAGGGAAAAAACCCAGATATGTTCCTGAAAGTTCTGCAGTGAAGTGCAGCAATGTCATCTCAGCCAGTATTTTCTATTTGCTCAAGTGATTCACTCAGTGAGAATGACACCTTATCCCGTATGTATGATGTTGCTATTCCTTTCCCATATGTCTTGCCCTAATGATCCTCCTAGCCAGTGGTACACAGAGTAATACATTGCCTTTTTCATACTGGGGTTTTGTTGGTGCTCTAGAGTAAATTATAGTTAACTGCTATTGCGAATCTGATGCTGGGGACATGCTTCTGTACAGACTAGGTTTAACATATCTGTGTTTCCTATGTACCACCTCTCTAGTGCCACCACTGATGAAATGCGTGACAGTAAGGTTCAACATAAGGAGGGCTTCTTACATCTCAAAATATGTCTCTGAGGTTATGTCTTTTTTGCCAAAGTAGCTTACGTTAAGGTAATCTAGTCTAAATGGCTGCACCACAGTGAAATAATACTTGAACTACAATGTCCAAAGTAGTGTTGCTAGTTCACTTACAGCTCTAAGACCTTTTACTGACACATCTCATCATTTTTATTGCTGCAATAATATGATCTACTTTAGAAATTCCTTTGTGCTAGTACCGCAAAGGAAATTTTCTGCCTTGTTGGATACATGTGGGAGTTGTGAGAAGGCATTAGGAGTCTAATAGAATTTGATAACTTTCATCTGCATTGACACAGCACTGTGGTCTTTTTAAATAGGATGAGATCAAAATTCAGCTTGTATCCCTGGACAGACCAAGTAAAACAGCCACAATATGCTCACATTTTCAAGGGTGCATGGACTCTAGCTAGGACCAACCCCCAAGCTGTAACTTGAGTCATCTTTAAAGCAAAGACAAGACTTGGAACTGGTCAGGTTGAGTGGATGGATCAAGTTATTTATCTTCTTAGACTCCCAAAGTTTGCAAGTTATTGCTGGCATGCTATATGTTATGCAATGTTGCCATCAAATATACTACATTGAAAAGGAAGGGAAAAAATAGTTTGGGAAACAAGAATGAGCATTTGGCTGATTCTGTAGAATCCCCAGCTCTTTAGAGTGCACAGTGGGCTTTTTGTCAGTCGGTTATTTTTTTGATTGCAAACTGAAGTCATGAGGGACAGACTCCAGTGAAATCACTATCTCCAAACTGGCCGCGAGATAACCAGAAATCCCTCAGGCAGGGAACAGAATTCTCTTTCTTCAGTATAAATTTCCATAGTTTGCTAAATAAATTATGAACTACATTTGCCCACAGTTTCCAGACGCTTGTGCAATTCAGTCTGAGACCAGGAATTCATGAATAATTAGGAACCAGCTTTCCTCCCATTGTATGTTGGTGCCAAAATTCCTATTTATCTTACTGGGAACAGGAAAAGGTCTTTTTCACTCAACCTTGCTGCTAGTAAGGAAAATCAAATTTCTTCTAAGGCCAAAAATGCGCTAACAACGCCGTATTTTTAAGGTAACAACAGTAAATGAATTTAATGTTTCACTTCTTCAGTTTTGCCAAATTGTCATCTAAAGCAACAATAAGAATATGAGTCCTGTTTGTTCTGCCATTTTCTGAAGGTATCATAGAGGTTAAATAACAAATACCTAATGTTTCTGCGTTGGATGGTGTTATAAAGGAAATTGGATAAACACTGGAACATAAATCAAGAAAAGGTGCTAGAAAATGATGCCATCAGTTAGAAAAATGTGCCATACTAATACCTGATCCGTCCTCTTGCTTGCTGAAAGTAGAAAAGAGAAAAGCATTTAGTATCTTGAGTAGTCCAGGCACTGATTGATTGCATCCCATAATGCTTTCTAATGTATCTTCTCGAATACCTTATAAATCACATGCGGCTTTTTTCTCTTTAAATGCTACTTTATCAATTCTCAATTGCTCAACTTTCAAAATAAATAAAGAAAATTAGGGTCTGAGCAGTTGGGGTTTCTCTTCCTACTGAGGGCCGTGATTCAGTTCAGTATTTAGGTGCATGTATAGCCTGAAGCAGGTGCGGAGTCCCATTACAGATTTGCGCTTACGTACCTTTGTGAATGAAGACCATTTTCAGTCTTTCAAAACACTGTGACATTTGGTGCATGTTAGAAAATCATTCTACAGGAAAAAGGTCACACAAAGAAACAAGGAAAGCTGTTCTTTTTCATGACTATAATTATGAGCTTGAGGTTCAAATCTGTGATACAGTGAGTTTTATGCAGCTTCACACTTCACTGCTATTGTGTGTGTGTCTTTTACACTTGTTTCTGTATGCAAGTTGACTAGAGAGTTGTAACCACCCTAATGAGCCCCAAATCATGAGAAAGCTGCGAAACTCACAAACTGGAGAAGGCAGTTGTGCTTGTTGTTCCACCCTGCTCTTTGCAAACCTTTTGCTTGGCAAAAGGAGATGAGTACGTCTTGAGAGGTTTGGAAATGTAGATGCAGTGTTGAGGAGCACCTAGATCTGATGACAACCAGCCTGAGTGGAATCTTTAATCTCTCTGATCTCTGTAATCCTGCTGAAAGTTCTTCGTCCTAGCAAATAAGTCTAGGAGTAGCCCAGTACAAATTGGCTTTTCCCATCAAGCAAGAAAAAAAATAGCAGGAGAAGATGACAAAAAGTAGGTCACAAGGATAAAAAGAGGAAGCACATTTACAAAGAAGGGAAAAGTAACTAACAAGGCCTTTGCCACTCAAACCTTATATATACTTCTGTGATTTCATTTTTATTTATTTCAGGCACCTGGGCACTGCCATCTACTTCTCCCGAGCTGCAGTTAATTTCAGCCCTATGTTTTCAAGCCTGGAAAACTGTTCAAGCTTGGGTCTGTTTGTAACTTCTTGTGGGGAGTATCTTGCAAAGCCTTCTTTAGGCAACAAATACACCTTACATTTCTTTAAGCATAGATGCACACAGGGTTTTGAAACAGATAAGGAAATACATAGTGATGGTGGAGAATATCATAACTCTGGTAGAAAGTATGGTTCAGCAAAATATTGATAATTATGGAGTTTTACAGAAGCTGTCAATCTTGTTGAATAGAGATGAAATAACAGCTTTTATTATGCATTCCTTTAGCCCACTTTTTTAAAGGACCTAAGAAATAAGGCTGAGAGATTATATAAAATAGCAATAGAGAAAGTCTTTATCTGAGTCAGGAAACCAAGTTCAGGACACCTTCTCCCGTTCCCTCCTCTCCCACCTGCCAATGAAAGAAAGCAGAGCACTACATCTCAGTATTCAGATCTGTTTTAAATTGCAACCAACTAATAAGCTGTCCTTCTGAAATACACTAGTAGAAATTTCTTCTGAAAATATTCTAATATGGTTTTTATAATATAAAATTATATTCTGGTTTTCTGTATAGGCATCTTTTGGTGTTCTCCTTATTTTTCCACCCAAAAAATTGTTATTTATGGAATCAGGAGTCATAAATGGAAAACAGCCTATTAGATAACTCAGTCCATCTCCCGTCATGGGGAAAGGCTAATAAGGAGAAGCCAACTTTTTTATAAATAGTCAGCAAGAATGATGCAGAAAACTGTAACCAAAGCAAGCCCGTGTGTAGCATACAGTAGCCACTCTTTCCTAACTATAATGACAGGGAATTTCAGAGATTTCTAGGATCCCTGTCTTAAAACTCTGCCCTCATTTTCTAGCTAATGTGTGCATGATTTTCCAGTTTTTGATAGAAATTATCTCTCCTACAGATATTATATACTTTTCTTACCAGACTTATTTTGGGGGGCTTTGAAGACCAACATGAAGTGGATTTGAAAGTATTTCCAGAGTCTGACTTCAAATTGAATGACCAGGGTGCTTGTCATACTTACAGAGCAGAGCCACGATGGTTGTGTTCCTCATGGGGCCTATGCATGTGGGAGCAGCCCATCACACCGCAGTTGCAGTTACTGGAACCTGAGCCAGTGTCATGCAATCCACATATTTTCCCAAGTGTGTCAGTTGCCTCTCCTGATGTAAAGCCTTGGTAGTCTGGACAGTTTTAGTCACCACAGTGCAAAATCAGGATAATACCACTGGTCTCTTTAGAATAAACAAGGTCCTTACAGTGGGAAGGAGAGGAGAAAAGAAAGAAATGGCATGTTCAGCGCAGTTCAAGAATAAAGTGTAGCTTTTTAAAGCACATCTGTCCAAAGTACACTTCCCTGTGAAGTAACACTGCTCTCCTCTTAAGTTATTGTTGAAAAGATTTACATTTAATGGGAACAATGAATAATCCTCCTCATTGTTCACTCATCCTGTCAATGAACTCACGTACTATGCAGGACTTAAGGCTTATCACAAAATGCTAGAGGATCAGAGGACTAGAGGGATAAAGTAACTGTCAAGTTCTGTTGAAATTAGAAAACACAGAGCTGTGTTGAGTTGCCAGACCTGCTCAGATTCTCAAGACTGAAGGCTGGTACCGTACACAGTGCTGTGTCCAGCCTCCTCATAGCAAGACTTAACCGCCTCGGTTAATATGCTAAATTGAGGAGCAAGATCGAAGTCTGAAGTGAGGTTGGAGGGTGAGGGACTAATTCCTTTCCATATGGAACTGGCACAGATCAAGATTAGTGCTTTATAAATCACTGGACAAACAATAACATAAAACAGGTGAGACAAAAAAAAGAGACTTTTGCTTATTTTCTGTTATGTCATGCTTTTCTCCACTAACTCTCTACCTCTGAAATGTCTACGTATTTGAGAAGGTAAGGATTGTTGGACGGATGTGGTGACTGTTTTCTCCAAGGTCAGAGGTGATACCAGATACATTCTGTGAACATGAGCAAGGTTTCATCTTCTAAAAACTGTCAGATTAGCACCATATGCCAGTTAGAAATGCACATGAAAATGTTAAGTAGCAAAGAAAGCAGCCTTTTTAGATGTTTTATGATACAAATTAGTATATTATTTATCTCAGGTACAGTAAAAGTACAGTGTTGATGCCTTGCTTTTTTCTCCAATATATTGTTCCACATGCAATAATGGCCAAAAGGACAGATTTCACTACCTTGCTACACATTGGTTCAAGGACCATGCACCAGACTGTGAGTACTGCACTGTTCTCCTGACCATGTGAAATAGGAACTTCACTGTATTTTCAAAGCCACTTTTTTTTTCCTTGGGGACATTATGGTCAATTGTTTTTGCTATCCATATCTGGCCACAGTGATACTAACCTGTGACATTAGCCACACACATCTGGATGCACAGAGGTCTGTTGGCATTCTGGCAGAGTAGAGAACCTGCCTTCTTTAAGGTCTGTGGCTCAAACCTCCCTAGCAGGGTAACAACTGACACATCCTTGATGCCCTTGATGTTCTCCAAGCAGTTTCTTGCAGACAGACATCCTTGTCAAAAGTGACATGCTGGACAGCATGTTTAACAAAGAGACAAAGGACTACAACAGCAGCACAGAGGATGAACTTCTGCCCCCTTCTCTTCTATCTGGCATATTCTGCGAACACTAAATCCCACTTAAAAATCAAAATAAAATGAAGCAGTCTTTCCACGTAAATCCTCCCATCGTGGAGAGGGACCCATTGATCAGGGCAGTAGAGAGCCCTGTGACAGCAGTAGCCTGCAGGGCTTCCTGGTGGTTACAGCATCGGCACTCCGCTGCCCCACATCGCAAAGTCAACCTCTCTCCCGCTGACCATCAACATGGCGAGTGATTCACTGAACGCAACAGAAATAAAGGAAGAAGTCAGGGAAACTGAAAATGAGGAGGGAGGACAAGAGAAATGTCAATATTCCCAGCACGATTCCCCAACAAAAGACTGAGAACAACAACAATTAGCTATAAAAGTTAAGCCACTCTGTAAGGAAAATAAAGATGTTGTGAACTACTGTTCCAAAATATCAGATCTTTGATATAAAAATGATAAGTCTTATGAAGAAAAGTGCTTTTAAAAAGATATTTAGGTTTCTGTAAACATAAGAGCCTGAAAATCCCCCCTTGTGATAAATGAAAATTATATAGTGATACTTGCACTTATTAAATTCCTTTGTGCATTTAATCTTATTTGTGCATATTTTCCGTACAGATTTTTTCTCTAAATTATAAATGCATTCATTTCTAATGTTGTAAGCACCAGAAAATATTTTATATGTTTCACCTAAAAGATTGACAATATGCTCGGTTTGAAAAATTTGGTTTCTTGTGCTCATGTGTTCACTCACAAGATCCACATTTAAAAATGTCCTCAAGGGTATGAAAAATGTTGCTAGGTTGAAAGAAATGTTCTTCACAGTCTGTACAGAATTTGTTTAAACAAGCATCTGACAGAAAGCAAAACTACAACTCAAGAGTGCTGTGATTTAGAAAAAAAACAGAAAAAAAATCAGGAAAAAGACATGCAGAATTACAAAGCGATGAACAACAGATTGAAAATATGGGTGATATCTCAGAAAAAAAACAAGCCTTAAGTAATCTCAGAAAGTACACAACTACAGATGATACAGAAATCTTAACCACAAAGAGTTAATCTCTGGATTAATATTAAGAAATGTGTGTTATTAGAAAATTGAACCATCTCAAGGATGAAGCATAGTTATATGCTAAGAGTATTAGGAAAAAAATAGCCTGGGAGAGAATGTAGGTGCTGAGAAGTGAAATGTGAGTCATTACATCAGCAGAAAATACAAACTTAAAAACTGCATTAATTCATGCTGTTCTGAAATGGGAAAGTATCTAAACTTAGTTATTTTACATTTATTCTGAAAGACAGAATGAACCCTACAGTACAAGGCAAGAGTGATGCTCTAAGTGTGTACGTTGTTTAAAATACTAAGCAGACATTGTAATAGTAAGCAGCCTTTGTCACTTGCAGACAGTGGTCTAAAAGTTTAAGAGTCAGTAAGGCACCACTCACTGTGCAGGATGAGGAGCAACACAGTTGTTCCTCTTAAAATTTTACTTTAACCTGAGAAGCTTTAGTGCTGAGACAGAGGACTTACAAGTAAGTTTGGAGAAGGCAAGCTGCCACGGCCTCTGCAGTCATTGCAGGCAGTGCTCATCATCAGCGCCCAAAGGCTGGATGCAGGAAGCTAATTTCCAAAGCTGTCAAGATGATATGGGAGATGCAGAAGTCACAAGAGCTGACCTGGAGAAGACCCTGAGGGTTCAGTAGAACATATAAACATTGGTCACCCAAACGCCTCCAAGGAAAGAGTCACATCCAGAGTCCTCCAATCTCAGCTGAGGAATGCCAAGCAAGCTTATATTGCTGAACATCAAGAAAACAAGGTTTAATTTGAAAGTCTCCATTAGCTGGTGTTCCAGTCTAGGAAATTTCTTGAAAATCATCCCACAGCTATAGTGTTGAATATCTCCTGATATGTTAATGGCCTCTTCATAAAGCAACTTTTCAACATTTCTGCACTCTACAAACTCTTTCTTAAATTGACACAATCCCCTATCAGTATCGGGACACAGAAGTGAATTTTACTTTATTAGTGTGCGGATTATGCATGGAAGCTAGATCAAAACCCTACAGAGTGTATAATTATCTCCATTCAAGGAATGGGGTTGCACTATCTTACACTTTCTCAGAGACTTTCCTACAATCATGTTGATTATAGACAACATTTGAAATGATACCTGGCCATGGTTTTGGGCCAACCACCCTTCCAGCAGTTCACTGTACGTGAATAATTTGGGCATCTTTAACATTTGATGAATTGTTAAAACGAGGACAAAATGCACTGATTTCTGTTACTGCATTTGTTATATATTTCATGCATGGTATGTCTGTGAGTTATTTATACATTGTATTTCCACTAATTGCTATGCACGGTGTGATCTTCTAAATCTGATAGTTTATTTCAGCTCCTATTAGGGAGACTGAAACTTCTTGAACAGGAGCACAACAAATATTGAATGACAAATATCAGATGATGAAATACCCTTCTTCAACACCAACTTTAATAGGTGAACAATTGTTCTATTATTCTTGAAATATGCTGGATTTAGCAAGGCAAATTCAACACCAACTTTAATAGGTGAACAATTGTTCTATTATTCTTGAAACATGCTGGATTTAGCAAGGCAAATTCACTGCCTGTTGTTTGCCACATCTCTTTGAAGAATTTTTTTTAAAAACATTGAAAAACTCTGATTTCACATATAATGTCTTCTGTTGTACAGCTTATATAAATCAATGTTGCTGACTGAGGGTATCTAAATAAGTGGATGCACTTATGTGACTATTCAGATCTGGTAAACTCAAGTTTCATTTCATTTTAATCACATTTCATTCTTTAAAACTACTCTATTTTTCTTCATATCAAAGGACAAGATGAATGAACTGCTTGCCATGTCTATCCCTGTTCTTTAGTGTAAGTATTGTAATTGCTTGGTCTCTATCTATAATTATATCATTTAATTGATATTATGAAAAGGGGTCTTTGTGTTGTCCCATTTGACTCTGTTTACCCTAAAGAGGAGAGAAGTGACAGGGATGAGATGGATTTCAGTTTCTCCATGGGCACAGGGCAGATCCTCTAATAGGGAAGCTCAGAAAGATCTAGTGGGAGGAAGCAGCAGGAGATGCACATGACTGGGGTATAATCCTACTGGCAGGTACTCCTAAGAGGACCCATTCTCTCAAGTTCAGAGAATCAAAGATGAGGGAATTTGTTTCTTCTGTGCATGTCACAAGTACCAAAGAGTAAGGCGTTGGAAAGAAGGTACTTTGATAGAACAACATCTCTCCAAGACTCTCCTTTGCCGCTATGTCACAACATGGTTTGGCAAATTCACTTGCTTGGAAGGATATTCTGTTCATCACTTTATCTGCTGTAGACAAATAACACAGATTATATGATATAATCTTATGATATAAGGAAAGAAGAAGAGACTCATGGAGCCATAATACTGAAGTATCAACATCATTAGCAGATGAAAATGATATGACAGTTGCTCTCATGAGGGAATTTCCCTCAAAAGTCTTAACCAATATGTTAGTTTGTCCCTCTGATAGCTGAAGTTGCTGTTTTGCCAGCTTCTTAACCTCTCAGAGATTGCTGAATCTCAATGCTGATGGAATTGAATCCAGTTTGTAAACTGCTGTGAGATCATTTGGGTTGAAAGATGCTATATAAATATGATTCTTAAAAATAAACATACTGTAAATTATGGGACAGCTTTGATTTACAACTGCTTAAGGGGTTTTAAATGTTACATTCCATACAGTCACTTTGACAGTTTGGATGGTACAAGACTTAGTAGTCCCAGAGCAATACATAGCCAGAGGGAGAGAAAATTAAAGGCCTATGATTTTTGTTTCTTTCTGTTTGAGGATATGGTTCACCAAAACCCACATTTAAAACAAAATGGCTTTTTCATTGGTCATTCATTTAAGGAAATAAAAGCAATTAAATGGCACATTGATTTTAAATTTCCTTCTACACTTCAAGTGTATCTTCTCTGGGAACTAACAATGAAGTATTGTTATTTTACATCCACGTCTAGTTATGGCGGGGTACTTCACAAACCATGCTTGCACAACGTTTTGCAAGGTGGAGCCCACCAAATTAAGCGACCTCATATTCCTCTTAAGCAAATAAAGTAGCGAGGGGTGAGATGCCGTTTTAGGAATAATTGTGTTTGGGTTAAGCTAGGGACAAGCAGTTCGGGTAGCTTAAATGTTAACAAGTTTGTTGGAACAGATCTTCTAAATAATGCTAAGCACTAGACTTCAGCTTTTCTCCCCTGTATCAAGGGAAGTATCTATATGGACCCTGCCTGGATTAAACATAAGGCCAGAAGAACAGCTATATCCAGTCCAGTAGAAGATCCCTGTCGCCCAGCAGCCTGTCTCTGATAGCACCCAAGATCAGACCCTTAGGGAAGAGTACAAGATTAGGTAGACTAAATGCTGATATTCTCTGAGTCTTCAACAATTTGCAGTCCATATTTGAGCCAAAGGTGGTATCTTTATATTTAATAGTCCTTCGTGGTTTTTTCTCATTACTTTGACCATTGACTTTGAAACCATATAAATATTACTATCCACAGAATCCTGAAATAAGCAGATTAGGTAGCTAGTTCATGCATTAAACCTTTGGAAAAAAAATGCACTTTTAATGTGAATTTTTACTTCATGCAAATAAAATTAAACATCTTATAAAGAAGGTTAAAGTTCATTTATAGACAGAAAAGGTACTTCAAAATATGATCCCTTTCACTATGTTTTCTGAAATCCGTTTGGACCGTAGCAAGAACCTAGTAAAGTGTGTATACATCACAAAGCAGCAATGTAATACATTGTTCAGCACAAACTAACAGGTATACTTGCTTTCAGGTAGGGAATCCCTTTGTTTTGAAAATTATTCTTTTTTTTTCTTTTACTTGGTGGATTGGTTTACAGTCAAGGAATACAATGTTGAATTTTAGATGGACAATAACTATAAAAAAGATATCACACTCATTTTAAATAAGTTGATTGATGGCTTTAACTGTAAATCTCCTTTTACTTTGAAGTGTTGTTTGGGGTATTTTTTAAACAAATCTATCTAAAAGCATTCTGTGTCTTTTGTTCTTTTTTTGATTGCACTGGGTTTGCATGGCAAACTTTTGGTAGCGGCGGGGCAACAGGGGTGGCTCCTCTGAGATGTCCAATAAAGCCAACGCCACCCAGCTCCAAGATGGACCCGCCGCTGGCCAAGGCCAAGCCCAAGCCCATTGGCAACAGTGGTTAGCACCTCTGGAATAACATATTTAAGAAGGGGAAAAAAACCCAACCAGTGCAACAGCAACTTCAGCTGGAGAGAGGAACGAGAACATGTGGGACAAACAGCGCTGCAGACCCCCAGGTCAGTGCAGAAGGAGCGAGGAGATGCTCTAGGCGTCGGAGCAGAGGTTCCCCTGCAGCCCGTGGGGAAGACCACGGTGAGGCAGGCTGTCCCCCTGCAGCCCAGGGAGGTCCACGGTGGAGCAGATCTCCACTGGCAGCCCAGAAGGGAGGACCCCACGCCGGAGCAGTGGCATGCCTGAAGGAGGCTGAGACCCTGTGGGAAGCCCACGCTGGAGCAGGCTCCTGGCAGGACCTGTGGCCCCGTGGAGAGAGGAGCCCATGCTGGAGCAGGTTTGCTGGCAGGACTGGTGACCCCGTGGGGGACCCACACTGGAGCGATCTGTGCCTGAAGGACTGCAGCCCAGGGAAGGGACCCATGCTGGAGCAGTTCGTGAAGAACTGCAGCCCATGGGAAGGACCCATGCCAGAGAAGTTCGTGGAGAGCTGTCTCCCATGGGAGAGACCCCCACGCCAGAGCAGGGGAAGAGTGAACAGTCCTCCCCTTGAGGAAGAAGAAGCGGCAGAGACAACATGTGATGAACTGACCCCAACCTCCGTTCCCCATCCCTCTGTGCTGCTGCGGGGGAGGAGGTGGAGAAAATCAGGAGTGAAGTTGAGCCCAGGAAGGAGGAAGGGGTGGGGGGAAGGTGCTTTTAAGATTTGGTTTTATTTCTCATTATCCTACTCTGATTTGATTGGTAATAAATTAAACTAATTTCCCCAAGTTGGGTCAAGTTTTGCCAGTGATGGCAACTGGTGAGTGATCTCTCCCTGTCCTTATCTCGACCCATGAGTCTTTCGTTCTATTTTCTCTCCCCTGCCCAGCTGAGAAGGGGAGTGACAGAGCGGCTTTGGTAGGCACCTGGCATGTAGCCAGGTTTAACCCACCACAGTGATGAAGAAAATTTAATTTTCCTTAGATTTAAGTGAACTATGATCTCCAGGTTATAAAAATCAGCTTCCAACTCATTTGCTTCTCATGTGGATGCACCCCTGAACTCAGTTCAGTTGAAACGCTGGAGTGCAGTCATAATTTACAGACTTGTGATGGAGACATGTCTCTCTGCATTTTCAACTGCAAAGGTTGCTCTGTTATCAGCTATCATACCACCTGCACTCTTGACAGCTTACTTCGGGTATTCACTTCCACTGCAGGTAGACAGCTCAGATGATTAAAAAGAAGCTACTGTGTGTGAGCTATCAGTAATCAAATCCTTCATATGCCCTTAGTGAAGAAAAACAGATTTTTAAATTCAAAGTTAGAAAGGAGGAAATGAAAAAGGAGCAAAGAAATCCCCCATCTTCACAGTCAGAAATTCAAGTTTGGAATAGTTATTTTGTGTTTCCTCTCCCATAAGAGAGAGGGAAAACACAGTTATCATCAATAAACACAATAGTAAATCCAAGGAATTATACAGTACTCTTCATCTCAAGACCCTGAGCAGTTTATAATCACTATTTTCAAGCATTCTGGAAGGGATATGCAATTGAATAATGCATTTCTCAGGGGACCTAAACTGTAGGCTTTTTGTGTGACCCACAGGTTAACTGGAAAATTCTGGATCCAATATATCTCAAGACCTAAGATGTTAATATATTTTTAAACTCTTTCAACTCCAGTGAAATAGGGCCACTGTGACACCCGCCCCACAGAGGCAGAGGAAACAGAGCACAAAGAGGGGTGTGTGATTATATCAACTGCAAAATAATGGAGAAGGAAAGCGATTGCACTGAGTGCAGTTTACTCCACATGCTCAGAATTTCATTTAAGGTTTGGTTGGTTGGTGTGTTCTTCCAGAGAATTTATCATGCAAAGCAGGCCTGTAAAAAATTGTATGGTGATTATATGTGTCCCACCTTCATTAAGGCCTTCCACAGATATAAGGTGTAATCCAGCTACTTTATACCTAAGGGCCACAAGTACTTTTACAGACAGCATGTTTGCTGTATCAAAACCCCAGTCTGGTGTAGAGTCTGCTGTCACTTATACAATCAATAATCCAGAACAACTTTCGTAAAGTCTCAGATCAGCACATATGAAGTCTAGTCCAAAAGTAAACTGACAATATGAAATAATAAAGGTCTCTGAGAGAGAGAGCGACAGAGATAATATGAATAATTGTGGCCTAAGTATCAATGAAGGGTTTCCATAAAGCACTTTCTGATGCCCACTCACCAACTGGATTTTTTTCTTTCAGATATATCCGAAGCACAAACATGCCTCTAAGGTTCCTCCAATCTTTCAATAAACCTAAATTCCGCTGCTGCTTTCTAAAATACTTTCTTATAATTTAGAGTACTTAAAGGACTACAGATCCAAAAGTGTACAGAGACATTCTCTGAGCTGCTGTCACACAGCAAAATTAGACATCTCTTTTACTTAAAATATTAATTATCTGATCTATCATCAGAATCTGAATGTGTTAAATAATATACTGATGATATTTGTAGTATTGATTTATAAAAACCTGAACCACCCTGTCAGGGCTGACTGAAGGGAAGATTTCTGTTAAAGTACTGCTGTTCTAGTATTATGTGTGCTAACCAGGAAGAAGACAACAATACACATTTTAAACAGTGCACTGATCAATACAGTACAGGTAACAAAAGGGAAAAATAAAGCAAACTGGGAGACTAAAGGAGTGATCTGCATTCTTCTCTATTTAGAAACATGACACTTGAATGGGATTTTTCTTCAGGTTAGGAGAAGACGACTATCCTTCTCTGTTTTAATATCTGGTCCTCACCAAAACTGATTAACCTAAGTAAAGCTCTCATATTCCAAGGAAGTGGTCAAAAGTTCCAAGGTAATTAAAAATTAAAACCAACAAAAAACCCCAAACCAAACAAGGATGTTGGCTGTTTACTAGTTTATTATTTAACAGTCCAGCAGTACATACATAGGTGAGACAGATAATCAATTGTGTTTGTTCTGTTCAATATACCTCCATTTTGCATTAATCCAACTATGATCTGTAGACCTCTTGGATTCATTCTGTGATAAACCTAAGATTTTACTTTTTTCTTTAATGCATATACTAGCTACATGCATGGCTCTATGACTATGCTTTGTAGAAACATTTGCTTGAAACTGTCCTAATGCCAGCATACTTTCATATTAAGTTATTGGTGTAGAATTACTGCATGCAGTCTAGTCATTCTTTTTGATAATCCGAACGTCATCCTAATTTTATTATTCTCAAATCTAGATACCTTCTCTGCATATCCAAAATGATACCAGCCTCTTGGCAAGTGTTCAGTATGCTCCTGTCCCCCTCCACCAGTTTTAAACTAAAACCAGACAAAGAAACCCACACACATATACTTTGAAAAGGTCAAGTTCTGCTCTCAGCAACAGCAGCATACCTGAATATAGATTTAGCCCCTAATGGCTGCTGTCTGTCTGTGCTGGTTTTGACTGGGGTAGAGTTAATTCTCTTCATAGTAGCTGGTATGGGGCTAAGTTTTGGATTTGTGTTAGAAGCAGGGTTGATAATACAGGAATGTTTCGGTTACTGCTGAGCAGTGCTTACCCAGAGCCAAGGGCTGTTCTGCTTCTCCCCCCACCCCACCAGCGAGCAGGCTGGGGGGCACAAGGAGTCAGGAGGGGACACAGCTGGGACAGCTGACCCCGACTGACCCAAGGGATATCCCAGACCATAGGACATCATGCTCAGCAAATAAAAGCTGGGGGAAGAAGAAGGAAGGGGAGGGGACGTTCGGAGTGATGGCATTTGTCTTCCCAAGTCACCGTTAGGCGTGATGGAGCCCTGCTGTCCTGGAGATGGCTGAACACCTGCCTGCCCGTGGGAAGTGGTGAACGAATTCCTTGGTTTGCTTCGCTTGTGTGAGTGGCTTTTGTTTTACCTATTAAACTGTCTTTAACTCAGCCCAGGAGTTTTCGCACTTTTACTCTTCTGATTCTCTCCACCATCCCACTGTGAGGGAGTTGAGTGAGCAGCTGCGTGGTGCTTAGTTGCCAGGTGGGGTTAAACCACAACAAGGACATAGTTTATGCAAAGAAATTGCTATAGCAACCTACCCACATCTTTCATTCATGTGTTTTCAACAGTCTGCAGCCCAAAATTTTTGCGGTCTACCACAAAAATGCAACTTTCGTTGCCTGCTCCCTTACCTGATGCATGCCTTCCCCTACCCCCAGTTCCCTTTTTTCTGCACCTGCCCCAGTTATCACTCTCTATCAGGGCTTTGTGGAGTCCATAATTGCACATTAGGCAGCAGGCCTGTGCCTCATCTGTAATTTAGGGGCCAGGTCCTCAGACCCTCAGATAGGGAAGGTTCAGGGTCCAGAAATGAAGAGCAGGAGAGGTAAATCTGGGTGTGGACTCTTCCATTAACCACCACCCGGACTCCCCTCTGCACCCTTGCTTTCTAGTGAATCATGGTGTTCATGATTATCTATAGAAGAACAGCCCTCTCAACGGTCCCAGTGAACATCTGGGAATAACAGGAATTCAGAAGTGCCCTGAGGTGTGTTGGCAGTGACAGTGAGAAGAGTTCTCAAAGGGCAGCCTCCTAAACCTTACAGGCAGGTTGATGTGTGTTGTGATTTAACCCCAGCCAGCAACTAAGTACCACGCAGCCGCTCACTCACCTCCCCCCATCCAGTGGCATGGGGGAGAAAATTGGGGAAAAAAAAAAAAAAGGTAAACCTCCTGGGTTGACATAAGAACGGTTTAATAGAACAGAAAAGAAGAAACTAATAATGATAATGATAACACTAATAAAATGACAACAGTAGTAATAAAAGGATTGGAATGTACAAATGATGCGCAGGGCAATTGCTCACCACCTGCCAACCGACACCCAGCTAGTCCCCTGAGCGGCGAATCCCCGCCCCCCCCACCTCCCAGTTCCTATACTAGATGGGACGTCCCATGATATGGAATATACCGTTGGCCAGTTTGGGTCAGGTGCCCTGCTTGTGTCCTGTGCCAACTTCTTGTGCCCCTCCAGCTTTCTCGCTGGCTGGGCATGAAAAGCTGAAAAATCCTTGACTATAGTCTAAACACTACTGAGCAACAACTGAAAACATCAGTGTTATCAACATTCTTCGCATACTGAACTCAAAACATAGCACTGTACCGGCTACTAGGAAGACAGTTAACTCTATCCCAGCTGAAACCAGGACATGTGTCATGAACGGGACAAACAAGAAAGGAATATATACCCTAAAGATGTATAGGAGGTAGGTGCCAAGCCCAATGATAACTAACAGAGTTACGACAGGCCAGTTACTCCAGGAAGTAATGAGTTTAACAGCTAAGGTATGTGTTATCAGCAGTGCCATGCCAACTAACCTCAAGAGTAAAGAATGCTTTTGGACATTTTATTTACTAGTGTAAACATAGTGGGGGAGTTCCCATTCTCAGTAATTTTTCCTTTATGAAAACCCTGGTTCATGGCATATAACAGCAAAAACCACTTTGTTTTGCAGTTGTACTTGGTTGCAAGCCTTGAGGAGACCTGTTAGTCTCAACTTGTACAATAACTATTCTTTGTGCGCTTAATTGTCTTTTTTTCTAGTGAGCAAGACTTCACACCACTACCTTATAAAACAAATAAGAATTTAATTTATATTAGAAATTATATAAAATTCTAATTTATATTAGAAGGGTTGAAAATTAATAGGAAAGTAAGACAATCAGTAGTTTGTGCAAAATTATAATTTCCAGCTTAGAAAATCTAGGTCTTACATACCCTCAGTGGCTTTTGGAATGAATGGGGCACAGTTTGGAACTTGAAACTGTTCTCTGGAGTAACCTAATTCATTCCTTCCACAAAGGAAATATTCTCACTTCCCAGTGTTTCTCTACTCTTTAGCCAGTAGATTGTACACAATTAGGAAAGTTGGGCATGTCCATCTCAACTGGTTAGTACTGGTGTGAGAGGCTGAAAGAGTTAATGTCTCAAACATTGTGGTGGGACAAGTTCTGCTTAACAACAAACAACGAAAGAAGCTGATCAGCACAGATCAGCAACAGGACAGGGAGGGTGTGCCGGAGGATGCGCAGTTCCCTGTTTGGATATGCTGTTTTGATATGCTGAGCAGGGCAGCTCACCATGTATGGCCAAAGATCAAACAATGGTCATGGCTGTAGGGAAGGGGAAGTTACTCCCCAAACGACCCCCAAGCCCACTAACCCATTTCCCAAAGGTTTGCCTGACACCTAATTAGCCTAATGAGTTTGAGTGCCCGCCCAAAGGAGGGGCAAGGAAGATAAAGGGACACAAACTGAAGCCCCACGTGCATGTGCCCACCAGAACTGGACCCTTAGGCTGACTGAACCAACGCTGGACCCAGGACCGGTGAAGTCTTTCTCTTTTCTCTTCCTCTCTGTCTTGCTCCCTCTTTCTCCTCCCTTTTTCAGAATCCCTATGCCTCATCCCTTTAAGACATAAAACCGTTGACTAAGTCTGGGACTAGGAGCAGATCTAGCCACCTATAGGCTCCTCTCTGAGAAGGAGTTTAGAAAGCAAGGGGGTCCACTCTGAACCTCATGACTCAACTGGAGGGATCTCCTTATTCCCTGAATTGATGTATATCCTTACCATGGGTTACATGGTTTACTGCGGTAGTTCCATGCCAATTCCTGTTGAGAGGAACCACGCCACCTATTGTTAATGCCTTCCAAGTTCAGTTTGCTTCTGCCGTGAATAAAATGTTTAACTGATCATTTGGTGTTGTTTCACCTTAATTTAGTCCGAGGGAATTCCGAATTCACCACGAACCCTCCCTGGTCTGTCCAGCCCGGGTCGTGACAACTGGGTAAAGGTAATACTACATCTACTATATATTTGAAGGTGATCTGTGCTGTATTAGGGGCTCATAGTCCACCCTGTTGATAAGAACAAGTTAGGAAAATAAGACAAAAGAGACTTCCAAGTTCAATGAATCCAGTGTTTTCCTATTTCTAGCAACCATGGTGATGATTTGCCTAATTTGTTGTTTATAACCATTTAATTATTGTTGATAACCATTAAATGAGTTGATCTTTTTTTAATTCTTGATGTATTTTTGGGTTTGGTAATTTCCTGTGGCAGTAAGTTCCATAGTTTACAGTTAATGAATGGAAGTCTCCTTGAATCAGTTTTTAATTGACAGCTTTTTAATGTCATCACGTTTCTTTGCATTTGCATTATGAGACAACGGAATAGAATTTTCTAATTTCTAATGCTCTTCATATATAATGTACTCTTATCATGCCTCTTTCTTCTGTTTCTTCAGCGATCAGTCCTAATTGCTCAGTTTCTTCTCATATGCAAGCACTTCAGTCCACTGGTCATACTTCTCAATATCCTAAGAACTAACCTAAGTTCTGCAATGTCCCTTTTGGGATAGGTGATCAGCATTGCACACTCCAAATGAAGTCATATCATTAATTATAAAAAATCATTACATGCCAATGTTAATTACCCTATTAGTCTTCATGTAACCTAACTTCTTGTTAGACTGTCAGCTACAGCTGCATATTAAGCAATCTATAGCAACCTCCAGGTCTGCTGTAGGAGTTACTTCCATAAATTTAAAGCCCTCTGAGATGTCAGAGAACATACGAACTTTCCTTTTCAATGTGAAATGAAACATTATGTTGATGAGTAAACTACTTGAATTAGGCCTCTCCAAAGTTTCTTTCAACCTCTGTGACCTTTTTAAATGACTTAGTGATATCTGTGAACTTTAATAACTAGAATCACTACTGTCCTTCAGTTCTTTTGAAACTATTGATAGATATTAAACAATAAAAGTTTGAGTGTGGTAAAGTGCTTGCTGGTTTCAGTTGTTGGTTTGGTTTTTAACTGGCCATTTAATTGTGCTCTTTGGCCTTTTCTTCATGACAATGTTGCCACTCCTCTCAAGATTATTTTGTTTCCTAGAATCATAGAATACCTCAAGTTGGAGGGGACCCATAAGGATCATCGAGTCCAACTCCCTGCTCCTTGCAGGACTACCTAAAACTAAACCATAGGACTAAGAGAGTCGTCCAGATGCTCCTTGAATTCTGACAGGCTTGGTGCCTTGTCTACTTCCCAGGGGAGCCTGTTCCAGTGACCGACCACCCTTTCAGTGAAGAACCTTTTCCTAACGTCCCATCTGAACTTCCCCTGACACAGCTTCATTCCGTTTCCTTGTGTCCTGTCACTGGTGACCAGCGACAGGAGATCAGCATCTCCCCCTGCGCTGCCCCCCTTGAGGAAGGTGTAGACTGCAATGGGGCCCCTTCTCCAAGCAAGCTGAACAAGCCAAGTGACTTCAGTCGCTCCTCATAAGTCTTGCCCTTGAGGCATTTCACCATCTTGGTTGCCCTCCTCTGGACACACCCTAATAGTTTGTTCTTCTTATACTGAGGCACCCAAAACTGAGCATGGTACTCAAGGTGGGGCTGCACCAGTGCAGTGTAGAGTGAGACAATCACCTCCCTTGACTGGCTAGCTATGCTATGCTTGATGCATCCCAGGACAGAGTTGGCCCTTTTGGCTTGTCTCTTCTACAGAATCTTATTCAGGACCATGTCAAAGGCCCTTTGGTAGTTTTATTAAATTAGGTGAATCAGTTTTCCTTCATCTATCCCTTCATAGATATGTTCAAAGAACAAAAAAAAAAAAAAATAAAATTTATTAAACAAGATTTCTTTTGCAGATACCATGCTGGTTTTATTCTACTTCATGATATCCCAGATACTTTATTTTTATCCCTCGATTAAGTGTCATTTCAACTAATCTGCTAGGTACAGTCTTAGGCCTTAATTCTCTAAATATTTTTAAGAGCTTTTTAAAGAGTAAAATTCTTACTATGAACTGGATCAGATGGCTAATCTTAAGAATTCTGCTGAAAATATCTCTACCAATGTAACAAAATTTAGGTATTCCTAAACTATAGTATTGATGTTATCACTTTAATTCACAATAGAAGAAGACTAATTAGCGTAGAGAGGGCACTGTGCTATTAAGTTCGCTAACTCAGGTCTTACTCTCTCTGGCATAGCTTAGAATACTCGTACCCTGAGATTTCAACTACTTAAAATGCTCTTATCTTTTTGTTTGAAGAAGAAAAGGACAAGCAAATCATTTTCTTGAAAACTGTCAATACCTTTTTGCTAATATAAGGATTGATCACACCAAAGGTCTATTGAGCTGAACAGCTATGACCATGGTCAATAGAAGATATGTAACATAAAGTATAAGAACAGGACAAGTAAGCAGTGATATTTCTTGAAAATACTCTGCAGCCTTCAGAAATTTGTACTTAGGGATTTCTTCAGCTAGAAACCATAACTGCCTGTTTAATAACCCTCAACGGAATTTTCTATGATATTGTTCTATCACTCAAAACTTCTGTAAACTTTTAGCATCCACATCATCCTTACTAGCTGGAGATTAGGTGCTGACTAAGATGATCAAATCTGTACTTTTTAGTTCAGCCCTTCAGTGAATCTCCACAAAAGTCAATTAAGTTTTGTTTTGTGCAAGGTGTTCAAACCACTTTACTGATGTTAGAAATGGTTTAGGAAAAGACGTATAGCTTTTTTTCCAGCACAGAAAAGACCTTAGGATTTATAGTGGAATTCTGTCTCGTAGGAAGGGTTGCTTCTGCTGCTGTTAATGATTATTTTGCACTTCGCATCAGAGCAGAATCAGTCCATTAGGCAACAAGGCTTCTGCAGAATAAATGATATTATAAGATTCCGTGATTTCACCATTAGAGCCAATGTATACACAGAGGTGCTTATACTCTTTTTAGCATCAATTTGCATATATTCCTCCTTCCTGGTATAGTTCCAGAGGTGATTAGTCTTCAATACAGGCCCTGAGTAGTGATTTTAGCAAAAAAGGAGAGGCCTCTATCGTATTTGCAAAGCAACCCTTGTACAAATGGAGATAAGAGTGGAAGAGCTCAAAGATGAATATTATACTGAAATAACCTCCTGTATAATTTCACTGTGAAGAAATTATCCAGTTGTAGGGTCATGTTGTCCTCAATTAGTATGTGAAATTTTTGTTGGCACTTTCAGTGGTGTCCAGAACGTCACCTTTGAGGTATCAAGAAGCATTCTTCAGTTATGTAATGACAGCTTTGCTTGGCACCAAAGTTTTGTTAACCAGAATCTCTCCTGTCCTTGCCTCTTAAGTAGACAATCAAATCAGACTGTTTGAGACTTTCTGAAACTAACCAAGATCCATGGATTTCTGCCTGTTTGAGGACAAGAACATCAGGATAAAGTATGATATAAAAGACGTCATACTTTAACCATGTTTCTAAGATTTGTCCCGATTTTTGATGGAGGCAGTAACAAACAAAAGTAAACATTTTCTTTAAAATAAAAGATCCTGACATGCCCTAGAGATGGGCTACCAACATGATGGCAAATCATTTCACTGCTTTTTCCTTCTAGTTTGAAACCTACAAATTGGCAAAGCTGCTGCTTAAGCCATCTTTCCATATAAATTACTTTAAGGTAGCTACATGTAAAGATTCACAGAAAGAATAGATAGTAATTATCATTGCAGACAGCTCAAGCTGCAGAGAATGCTGCACTTCACAGCACCAATTAAAGAAAGCAAACTTGGTAAGATGGATAATGAACAGGATGTAAAGCACACAAGTATCATATTGGAAATCAATGGCACACTCTCTTCACATTCGATCCTGAAAAGCATGAAGAAACAGAGAGTGTTCAGAAACGAACAATGAGAATTATTGGGTGTATGACATACAGAAAACTGTTTTACGAAGAGACAGGAGATCAAGATTGAGTAATTTGGGAAGTTGATTCATACAAGCTACCCATTTAAACATATATCACGGAGAATTACAGAATAGTTTAGGTTGAAAGGACCTTTGGAAATCATCAGTCAATTCCCCTACTCAAGCAGGGTCAGCTAAGGCAGGTTTCCCAGGACCACGTCCAGTCAGGTTTTAAATATCTCCACAGACGGAGACTCCACAACCTCTCCAGGTAACCTGTTCCAGTGTATGACAACCCTCATTGTAAAAAAGGGGGGGGGGGGGGGGGGGGAACTGTATATATATAAAGAGAGAGAGACATAGGTAGATAGACATAGAAAATATAGATACAGCTATACAGATACATACACATGTATTTACCTCCATCCTGCAACCCCATGTGAGCAGAAGTGGTATGTGTGTGCAGGTAAGATGAAAAGAAATTTATGTAACAATTCCTACTTACTGAATCTTTGTTTCCTCCTGCTGTTTCATATGTGACATCAGGCGAAGAGGTTATCAGAGGCTGTGGGTTTTCTAAGAATTTATTTTCAAGTTCCAGTACCTACAAAGATATATGAATTGTCTGAGGTGTGTATTAACTATATGAAAATATGACTGCTTGTTTAACTCAGTCTCAAAAGATAACTGAGGTCAGAAGCTTAGTAGGATACTAAGCAAAGTCATTGCTGATGTTACTCTTACTTTAAATGGACATTTAAATTGATAAAAGAATGTGTCTTTCAGAACCAGATTTAGAATGTTATTCTTTTGTTTGAAGATATTTTTGAGAAATACTTCCAAAAATAGAAATATTTTAACCTTAAAGCACATTTCTCTGCAAATGATTACTGAAGGATTTCAGACTCTTCCCCTAAAATATCAGTTACACTTTAGTACAGAGATTTGTCACTGGATTGTGAAAATGCTGTCTGTGCTCTGTTGTAGTCATTCCTGGGTAAGCCCAAACATCATTGGATTTTTCCAGAAAAATGTTTTGAAATATTTTACCATTTCTCTTGATTTCTGTCTGTAAATAGTAATTTAAAAAATATAATTGTAAATTTTACATAATTTGAGAAATATTCCATCGCTACTAGCAGCGTGTTTTCTCAGTAAATGACACAGAATGGTTTACCAAATAATAAAATGAAGGTGTACTTTTTTCCAGAATATTCAAAAAGCAAATATTACAAATGGTTTTCCCTTTTTGGTTTAGGTTTCTTATGTATCCAAATCTATCTGACCCAGATTAATTTCTGCAGCCTCTCCTATTATTCCCATGTTCTATTCTGATCCCAGATACATGAACATTTTCCCCAAAACAAATGCCTTTTTTGCAGTGCAGAAAAATTAGAAAGTATCCTGGGGCATGTCTTTTATATTAAGTATAGCTTTGGTTGGTTTCCAGGAACAACTGTTTTAGAAACCTGCCTCTGGAAAGCAACACTGGTGAAAGAATTTGTATTGAAAATACTGCTTATTAAAAAAAAATCAAACGGATTACTTTCAGACAGAAAATAGATAGTGGGTGCAGGGATTTAGACATAATAGTCATGAAGAAAAAAAAAAAAAAAGGGAAATAAGCAAGCCAAACACTTGAGCCATCTTTAGTGACATAGCAAGAGATATATAGATATAATACATGTATACATAGACAGACACACACACATATCCTTCCACTTGTTTTATTCTCTGGGCATTACTTATTATCTTGTCAAACATCATCTGCAAAGATAATACAACATATTGTGTACTAACCTACCCTCTGGTCCAGAACTATGCCATGTGGCTTGGTTACATACTAAAATTCTTGCAGAGCATCCTCCAGTTTTTACATCTGTCTCTGATTTTCAGTGTGCTGTTTGAGTCTGATTTAAAAAAAAAATCCCTGAATATTCTTATCTGTAGCTGGAGAAAACAACAGCTGCAGAATCCTAGAGGTAGATGGGAAGTAGACCTTTATTGGGCATCAAACACAGGCTGATAAGAGAAGAGCTTCTTGCCCCGCTGTATCATGGTACTTAAGGAGGGCATGCAAAAACCACGAAGATATCAGCTGGCAGCTGGGAGTTATGGATGATGTGGCATAGCTGGACATGAGAAATATTTAGCTCCACCACTCTCAGCAATTGCTAGTAAAACACTGAATCAACTATTCCTCCCTAATGCAATTATCAGATTAACTAAGAAAGGTTATCCCGTGTTACAGGTTTGTGTGGTGTGGTTTTTGGTAGCACGGTAGGGGCCACAGGGCCGGCTCCTGTGAGGAGCTTCTAGAAGCTTCCCGGGCCCCAGGTGGGGCCCGCCGCTGGCCCAGGCTGAGTCATCAGTGAGAGCGGCAACACCTGTGGGGAACAGGTTTGAGAAGGGGAACCTGCAGTGAGTGAGGGGAGTGGGGTGTGAGAGGAACTTCTCAGCAGGTGCCGAGGGCAAGGAAGGAGGAGGGGATGCCCCGGCAGCCTGTGGGGAGGCGGCAGGCTGTGTCCCCCAGCCCACGGAGGGGAGCGGGGGAGAAGATGCCCCCTAAGATGGCCACCACTCTGTGGTAAAGCCCGCGCTGAGGCAGTCTGTGACTGAAGACCGGCCCGCGGAAAGGACCCAGGCTGGGGAAGTTTGTGAGGAACTGCAGCCCGTGGAAAGGACCCACGGCAGGGAAGTCTGTGAGGAACTGCAGCCCGTGGAAAGGACTCACCTTGGAGAAGCTCGTGAAGGACTGTCTCCCGCGGGAGGGACTCCGCGCCGGAGCAGGGGACGAGTGAGGAGGAGTCCTCCTCCCCCTGAGGAGGACGGAGCGGCAGAGCCCAGGTATGGCGGGCAAACCCCAGCCCCAGTCCCCTGTTCCCCTGCGCCGCCGGCGGGAGGAGGTGGAGAGAACCGGGAGTGGAGTTGAGGCGGGCAGGAGGGCGGGAAGGAGGGATGGAGGGAGGGGGGGGAAGGTGTTCCCAGGCCTGGGTTTACTGCCCGATATCCTTGTGGTGTTTTGGTCGGTAGTGAGTGAAATTGGCTGTGTTCCTTCCCCAAGCTGAGCCTGTCCCTTGCCTGTGACCATGAGTGGGGAGTGATCCCTCCCTGCCCTTGTCTCGACCCACGCGCGTTTCTTTGTGTTTTCTCCTCGTGCCACTGGGGGGGGTGGAATGAGGAGTGAGCGAGTGGCTGCCCAGTGCTTTGTTACCGGCTGGGCTGAAACCACGACATACCTTTAAAGCATTGCCCTTTACAGCAACCACCAAGATACTCACTTTCTTTGATACCATATTGTTTATTAAAACAGTGGTCCCTCTCTTTGCAAGGTGACTTGTACAATTTGCAGTTTCCAGTATAAAGCTATCAGACCCATTTAAACTCTGTCTTGACCACTGTGTGGTCTTGTGGAAAAGAAAATATCATGATCTAGCCATGTCAAGGTAGACCTAAAAACATAAACTTGCCAAGAAACTGTAGAGTGCAATGCAAAACGTTTACTGATAGTGTGCTCCTGAATATCTTGAGTATGTTATGCTTCACTCTGGGTTGTTCAGCACTTCTCTCTGGGATTCAGAATAACCATTAGCCTTCACTTTAGAAACAATTCCAAATCTTTCACAACTGCTGGTTTCAGCATTGCTGGATTAACACCATTGTTGTAAGATCTTCATTAAGCAGTCCATGAAACCTCTGGTGACAGAAGGAGAATGATCACAAGGATGGTGGCTTACCATAGTCAGCTCTGCTGCAGTGACATGACTCTATATTTCAGGTTAATGCACCTAGCCTGTAGGTGCTTATTTTCTGTAACTCAGACAGATTACAATGGAAAAAACAAGTTCCCAACAGTTCAGTTTGATTTTTGTCTAAATTTTTAAGAATGGCATACTTTTAATCACCTTATATAAGTAAAAGGTTATGGCCCTCTTTTGCTCTGGTTTCACTTCCATTGTAGGAAACAGAGTTCTTGTCTGCTTCTTTCAGGGAGGATGAAAAGGCATTTCAGGAATTAGTGTTTGCAAAGTTCTAAGATGTAGAAGTCCTAAATTTCAGTCACTGGGATCAAATTAATATGAAAAATGCTCTGTTCCAGAACTTCTGTAAATGTCCCCAGGTATACACAGCTTTTGATCAAATAAGATGGTTCTGATGTCTTCTCATGTGGAGTAGATTATTGCACAACATAAATAGTCCTGTAAAGATCCCAATGAAAGAACTTGTGCTTTGCAGTTGTTAGTTGATGCAAACAGGAGTGTCTACTACCAATTGATAATGACTAAAGAGGGTCCACTTCAATTTTAATTAAATCAATAGGAGTGTTTTCATTTGGTTCACTAGATAGGTGCTTTTCCTTTTTTACAAGCTTTCTAATAGCCCATTTTAGAATATGTTTCTCTCTAGTAAGATCAAAATGCATCCTGTAGTGTCATAACAGAGCCCATTCTCACTGCCATTCTTCCGATCAAAAAGGATTTTCAATGCGGTTGCAGTCATTGTGCTACTGTACAGAGTGTGGCATTTAAGATGTTTGGCAGTTCTTTGGTCATTTGTGTGCCACTGAAATAAGGAGACAGACACACAGTGTGGCATGGAAATAGTAAAGAATGCTTTCCTAAGCTATGGAACAGATAATAATATGCTCAGCTCCTCTAAATAAAAGCATCATTGTTTTTAACCATGAAAGAATAGGAAGAAAAAAAATAGTTGTTACACTAAGTAATGTTAAGATGCAGCACCTCCACCCCCTTGAGAGTTCTTAACTGATAGGCCTTGTAGCTTGCCAAAGCTTCAAACTATTTCAGTACATGGTGGTTTTTCTAACAACTGGAAAAAAACTTAGAACAGACTCATTAAAGTACATGCAAACATTCAAACAGAACCTTCACCTAGTAGAGCTTTCTCTTTAAAATGTAAATGCTTTGCTGCTTATGAGGTTAGCAGTTTAGAAAAACAAAATAAAACCCTTTAACATTTTTAATAAAGATCTTCACTATGTGAAGGTGATCGGGATGGATAGTGCTCAAAAGAAAAGAAATGGATGGCTCGCGTATGTGCTAATACCTGTGCTATTGTAGCTCATATACATTCCTGCCAGCAACTGTTTACATTGTCTTTTCATATAATACTGAGAATCAAAGTTGAAGAGGAATTCTTTTATTGGTTTTTAGGGCCATATTGTGAAATAATGCCTTGAATGCTATTAGGCCACCCATGCAACTTCTCACTACTAGACAACCACCTGGCTAACACTTTTAAAAATAGCTGTATTTTCACAGCCAACAGTTTCTCCATTTAAGGTTAATTATTATGACCTGGAGTTTTAGCTTGCAATATATGAAATACAAGGCTACTCATAACCTACTGAAGTTTGCTCATTTCTAATTTAAATAATGGACAGATTTACTCTTCTACAGTTGCTGGAGTGAGTCACTCCATGTCACTGAGGCTGTACACATGTAAGTGAGAAGACAATTTGGCCTGCCATCTGGGCTTTGCAGTCTAGATCTACGTATGTTCCATGAATACAAACAAGTACTGCATTCCTCTTTCTTTTTAGCAGGCAACATACTATCATAGTTACTCAGTTAAGAGCCAGCCTCACACTATTGTCTGTAGCAAGCAAGTAGTTTCCAGTGTCTTTAGAACAGATGCACACAGTAGCCAGGCTGCAGTTCTTGAGCATAAAACTTGAGGAAAAAACATGCACATGAGTACGTTTTGTGTATAATCTCAACATGCAAGCAAAAATGTTGCAAGAAAGAAAGCTAAAGTTCCTTGGAAGTTTCAGGAATTTCTTAGTATACTCCATGAATACCAATTCCAAGTTCTAAACCTGTCTGCCTACATTATTTTGGTAATCTAGTTTTAAGGGGGAGTTTTACATTATATAAGATCAGATTCTACAAAGACACAGCCTTTAAAAATGTGAATGCACTAATTAAGCTCAATTGAATTCGATTATGGAGAGTACTAACTATAAGTGCCTGCATGAAAAGAAAAAAACCCAAACATCTCCTTGATTTACTTTGTTACAAAGATGCTTTTTCATAACTGTGGCTCAAAGTGAAGTCCTGGTGGCATGTTTCCCTTGAGCACTGTAGCAAGCAAGGCCAATACAGGTAACTCTTTGAAGTAGACAATGATAGATCACTTTTTCTCAGGATAGCACAGGTGATGTTAGAAGTTCAGTGATGGCATTGTAGGACTTCAGACCACTTATGAAATCCATTTGAAAAACTAAGTAGATTTCAGGTGAGTAATCCATGATCATCTCTGTTTTCTGCAAAAACACAGCTAACCAAATTTAAAGTTAGTCTAGGTATATTTACATTAGCTGCAAGTGTGCAGTGTAGAAATCTGGATCCAAAATATGTAAATATGTGGGCAATGTTTTTTAAAATTACGTGAAGAAATCTGAAACAGATTTTTGAAGCTGCTCTGATGAATTTGGTGCAACTCGAACTATGTCTTCTATGAGACTGCAGATGAGCACAACCCAAACCCAGGTTTGGTATTTTTTTGTGGTTATAGTATACAAAACTCTCTCCACAACCAGGTATTACAGGGCTTATAAAAAAGGACTCTCTTTCCTTTGAGACGTTATTACTGCTCTTCCTTTCCACCTCTCCTTTTAGTTACATCTGCTAGGTCCTTAAACCTGGAAGAGCCTACTAGCTGCAGCCCCCAGGGAACTGTTAATGTATTCTTGCAATTTAGTGGTGGATCCTGTGATTTCTTTTCTCTCTATCCACTAAATGTTTGGACTTTTGTTGTTGGTGGTGTTTTTTTCTTGGTTCTTGTCTCCAACTGCTGGTAACTATTTGTGTCTTGATGTAATTGCTTGGATGCTTTGGAAAAGGATGAATTTTTCCCTGGGGTGGTTTAAGGGCTTTGGTACCCTGATGTGTTCAGTGTGAGTTTGACAAGGAGCTTTCCCCCAGGTGTTCACTTTTCGTCTGCTACCCTGAAGCTGGTAGTGGAGGTAGCAGGGAATGTCTTCCTGACCTGTATGTGTATAGTTGTTCTTAGAGTAGTTGGATATTTGCTTTTTATTTTATTATGTGTATAATTTACCTTAGATTAAAGTAAACTCCAGGTTAGCCCATGATCCTGCCTGTAGAGAGGGAAGTATTTCACTGCCCACAGGTCTCTGCAGCATGTTCTACAAATTCAGAATAAGGACATAAACTGTATCTGGTCTAAAGAAGTTACTACTTAGCAAACTCTGTAGAAGTGTTTATAGTCTGATGGCTGAATATTTATGATTGAACTCTGTTGGTGCTGTACCAAAGTAAGAGTAGGATTAAATGAGATGTGTTTGGTATCATTCTTTCCTTCTGTTGACTGCATTCTCCTTTGTATTTTCTCTTAGAGTGTACTATGGTTTACCAGGTTGGCTTGGATCTAATTGCTGAGTTTGGTCTTGATTTGGCAGGTTCTCATTTATTGTTGTAATATAATATTGATCATGTTTGGTTTTGTTACTTTACAAATACCCTGTAATATATACAATATAAGCATTCAGAAGGATGTAGAAAAAGAAAGCCAGCAACATGGGGAGTAAGAGAATACGCATATGTCCTGTATTTTTCCAGTAGTAAACGGACAGAAAAAGGCTGCTTTCATAAATCCTCTGGTAGCAGATTCTATAACCAGGGGTGGGTTTTTTCTGAAATTTAATGTAATTTTCTTTTTGAAATTAACAGGAATCCTGCTTTTCAAAACATAATAAATAGGAATTTTAGTAGGAAGGGTTCTGTTTACTACCCTGTGACAGGCCCAGCTATAGTCTTTTCTCATTGAGCATTATATATTTATTAAGCCATTACAAATAATTGGAGAGTGTATGAAGAATTGACTTAAATTCCAGTCAGTTTAATCTAGCATATGTTTGTGCTGCTGCTGAAAAGATCATTTCTACTCTTGGCTTTATGCTGGAGCTAGTGTTCACGTGGCCTCAGCATGAACTGGTTAAAATGGTGTAAGGTGAAAACTAAGGGGTGGGGGAAGAGGTGGGGGAAACTTGTTCAGGATGAGCAGCAGTTTCCTGAACAAGTTTGCTGTGTGGCTGCATGAATGTCAGCTTTGGCATGTGGGAGCATAGAGAAGGAGCTGCAGGACAGGATGGCTGTGACTGCTTCTTTGGGCACTAGCCTCTGCCAGCTTTAAACCTGAACCACTGAAAGACAGCATTTGACTCTCTCTCTTTCTGTAGCCTGTGCTATGTTATGCATCTATTCCTGTGCCTCAGAGATGTGACTAAGCTTCTTTGTACTGACCCACTTAAACATGAAAACAAACAGCACCCAGCCAAGAAGCAATTTCTCTTTCAGAAAAAGAAAATGGAAATCTTTATGTAGCACACTGTATTCCCCAAACTCATAGGCTGGTTTTGCTTGTGACCTAGCAGACAGTGCTCTATGTAATTTTAATTAAAGTGATTTCTGACCATGTCAGTTTTGTTTCATGCTAAACTAAACATAATTTAACAGTCCCAATAAAGGGAGGATCTGCAAAAGCACAGCTAACATTACTGTGAATCTTCATGAAATAGTGGAGACTGTGTGTCCTAATGTGTTTGTGACTCTAGTTTGAGATAACACTGTCTCTGCCCACTGTGTTTATTCTTCTTAAAATGAACATACCTGAATTTTAGCTCTAAATCCTTTACAAATTACAGGCATCTTCCTTTGAAAACTATTTTGGGATTTGTTTGGTTGGGTTTTTCTTACATTTAGACTGAATGAATGTGTGTTCATTTTATAAATCATAACCCCATTCCTCTCTCCAATTTTTGGATTGCTTTGGTCCCCTGACTTTAAAAAAAATGTAACTTCAAAGACCCTGCAGAAGCAGTATAAAAATGTACTGTTCCATACATTAAAAAGTACTTCCTTTATCTTCTACCTTAGTGATTTATAAAAACAAGAATGTCTGTTTGCTACACACGAAAATCCCTGGTGAGTTAAATTCTTCCAGTTATAGTGCTGGTTTTGAGTGATTTATGGTCTATGATGTGTGAAGGTCTGTGATGCATGGGTGGAAATACACAAACATTTAATAGGCTTGTTCCAAAACCCATGCAATGTAAGAAAGACTCAATATGGATTGTACCTGTATGGTCAGTATTTAATCTTGTGTGTAAGAGATATTAGCTTATGACAGTAGCTGATGTCAACACAACATATTCTGACTCAGTAGTAAATTTGTGGGTTTCTGTGCCCAGTATTCCAATAAGGGGTTTCTTTTAAGTCCTGCAGGAAGAACATACTTCTGGCTCTGCTCACAGCGGAGGTGCTGTCAGTATGAACTTCTTTAAACTTTGTGTATGGTGAAGAAGGGTGAAATGCACATAGTTTTTCTGTGCCAGTGTCTCCCAGCTTACTCCTATGGGCATTACAGTGCCTAGTGATGGCTCCAACATAAAAAATGCAGTTCTGTTCCAGCATGCTGTGTTGTACTTGTTAGCTGTGGGACAGCCTTTAATTACTGTTTCTGCACAAACCAGTAACATCTTAAGTGTATTTTCATCATTTTCCTTTATTTACAGCACTATGAATGATTAAATGTTGCTGATTGTCTCTATGTACATATGTATTTCCTTCTCATAGTTACTTGTGGCATAGTCAAATTATAGCATGAAACCAATGAAAGTGCTTTTTCCACTTATCTTGTAGAACTGATGGTTAAGGCTATATCTATGATTTAGTCTCAAAATACTGTTTTTTAATGCAACCACACTGAAAAGAAGGGCAATAAATGCATACAGAATTGTTGATACTTGAAAGTTATGAGGCTGGCTCAAAATAAACAAGCAAATCTTAATTTATCAATCTATTTTAATCACTGTTTATTGATACAAAAGCTTATATAATAGCTTAAAAAAAAAGACAAATGACACGTAGCTGCTGGATATTAGCCTGTTCTCCTAGACTACAGCAGAGTAAGATATTCTGTGGTGCTGCAAGGCTAAAATCAGTGAGCACTTTTCAGTCCTCAGATAGGATGTGCCATCCAAAAGCAGTGTATGATCTTAGATGTTATACCTTTGATGTACCTTTTGATGCTGATAATTTTGTGATCCTATCATTGGTGTAAGCAGTCCGTGCTTACAGTTTGTTTCTAACTATGTCTGCACGCAGACACCTTGGGTCTAGTAGAAGTGATCTGCCGAAATGGAGTTCTATGAAATGCCCTAGAGCATGAATGAAGCTGGAGAGATGGAGAGGTCTTGTATCAACCATATGAACTGAACTTTTAGAAGTGTAGGGATTACAAGATGATAATTTGTATTCCATTGATGATGCTATTGAGACAAGAGGTCAGAACAGAATGCACTTCCACCACCACCACCCCGCCCTTATTTGAAATACTGCTGATTGAGAAATAGATTGAAGTGCCTATAGTTGAACCTTGACTTCGTCCCATACTGAATACATAGATCATTTGCTTCTGTTTTTTGAATACAGTTATCAAATTGCTCTCCATAGATGGGAGTGGTACAAGCATGGGAAAGAATTACCCACTTAATTCCAGCCTGTGAACACAATCTGTGTTAACTTAACAGAAAACTGTGCTGTCATGTAAATGTTCTCAGGACTAAGGAATTTAATGGAGCCTCTGTACCAGCATCCAGGGTTCTGACTTGTGTCCCTGGCTTCAGGATTATAGCCAGGATATATGATTATAATTAAAATCTGCTTATTTCAACAATAAAAAAATTCCTTCCCCATCAATGTACTTGTGATAGAGATTTCATTTTCAGAAAAACAAGGCTTTTTAAATGCCTCAACAGCAGATGTTGCTGTTAATGAAGTATCCCCAAAATACATGCATTATGAAACAATCACCTGGAAAGGATGTACACTGAGCAAGGGGATTTCACTGCAGAGTCATAAATACCTCATTCTGCATAGAGTAACTGCTTGTTACTGCTACCTATATAAAACTATGGCTGTAACACGAAGAAAAATAAAAGTGAAACAAATTAGCCATAGATGCCTGGTCAATGAGAAGAATTGTCAGGACTAAAGCAAGTAAAACAAAGCTGCAGACAGGTTAAGAAACCTGACAAAGCAGACCTGACAAACCTCAGTCTTGAGCCCTTGCAAGCTCACTGCAAAGTACTGGCAATACTGTATTGCATGGCTACCCAGTTACATATGTAAAGTAATCATATTAATGGGTGAAATTTAACAGCGAGTCAAGAGAACACATAAGGACCACGGGCTCCTTAATAAATGAACAGATGAATGTTTTGATATATAATTTTAGTTCTTGTTATTGGTAAATGTGAAGCCTTAGATTGATGCATGTAATTCTGACCCTATAGTTATTACTACAGTTGATTAACTCCTTGCTGCAAGTCATGATCTTTCTTAAGTCTCTCTGGATATGATTGAATGATTTTTGTATTTTACATTAGCACTGCAAAAATGTTTGAGGTGAAGGAGAAGTCAACCCCATCTGTATTTCAGGACATAATGAATGAAATAAATACATTGCACTTCTCTGCACTTGACCTTGTTTATAGGTTTATATCCTGCAAAGTGAGGCTGGTCTTCCATGGCCTGTATAGAACCAGAGGGCACTGGGAAGGCAATAAAGAGACCAGTCCTAGTCAGCCAAAAGAAAATCAAAAGAGGATCTGAATGGGAACACTCATTTAATCTCATTAGTCTCTGTGAGCTCAGAGGTCCTTCATGAGCTCATGAGACTCTGTAGAAAGTGAGTGACATTTTATTCTGTAAAAATGAGTGACATTTCTGTAAGGAAGCTCTATGTCTGTACGCTGTCTCCTTGCAAAAGGCAGTAGGAAAACTGAGTTGGCATCCTTGTGACTCACCTTGACATGCAGTTGCAGGTTCATACCCTTCATGGCTGTCAACAAGGAGCAATACAATGCAAAAGCTCTGATGCGAGTTGTTCTTTTCCACCTTTCATTTTTGCCTTTTTCCTGTGCATGCTTCATGGTCCAAGTTCATTAGCTTCTAATAGAAAACACTCTTATAAATTCTTTCTAAACTGCAACGCAGCCAAATGGATGCCAGATCTCCTCCTACATTTTGGGCACATCTTAAGCTGCCAACAAAGTGCTCTTGGTGTTCTGTGGTCTGCTCAACTCTTCCATGTGAATAATTCCAGATTTTACATGAATTTTCTTAATAAACATCTAGATCTTGGCCTCCATCTATCACAGTCTACTTTGGGGACTTTTTTAAACCTCATCCTTTCCATTTGGATATCAACTCTCTCCAAATACCTGCAACCTACTGCTATAGCAGTGGCTCCAGTTCTTAAGCATTCTTTTTGCTAGGGCTGTGTATGAGCTAAAAAAAAAAAAAAAAAAAATCTAAGTTCACTGTTACAGCAGTAGTCTTGAACTCCAGAGCCCTCTGGTTTTAAGCAGGAGACTCGCTCTTCCTCCTATTGCCTTGTGCTCCCCCACCATGTGGCTTCTGGTACACTATCTCTGCCCCTTCTTGCTCTAGGTCTCTAAGCTAGATGAAAGTCATTAGCAGATCTGTCATGCACTGACCAAGTGAGGCTGGTTCAGGGAGCCTGAACCAAAGCAGAGAAAGCTGAAAGAATATTTTAAAGGAAGCCATACTCCCTGAAGGTAGCTTAACCCTCTGAACCCAGGCCTAGATATGATACATAAACCCATAGGATACACAAAGTCAGTATACAGTCTTTCTGCAACAAGACATCCATGCCAAGAGTTGAAATTTGAGTCTTACAGACTACTTACTCTTCCAGTAGTTCAAGAAGCATTGATTTCTCTTCAGTCCTATAAATGGAACTGTAGTGCCTTTAATTCCATGAGAAATCTGTGAGTGCTTCTGTCATGTTTTATGAGACTAATTTAATCTCTTTTTTATAGGGTTAACTCATCCTTTCTCCACAAGAAGTTATTGTGTTTGAAATAGGGGACTCCTTGCTGAACTCGTATGCAAAATGGAAGTATACAGAAGGTGGAACCAGGGGCAGGCTGCCCATGACCAATATAGGAGCATTGCCTGAGCATGCAGGTGAGGTGGCATGCACCTGTGGGAGGTGTACAATGCCATCACAAGGCTGCTGCCTATCACCTTTCAGAAGTCATGGCAATCAGGGAAGATCCCAGTGACTGAAGGAACTGCTGTGACCATTTCCAAGAAGAATAAAAAAGATCCAGGTCAGCCTCACTTCAGTTCCTGGGAAGGCCATGGAACAAACCCTTCTCAAAGCCATTTTTAGCTACCTGAAGGACAAGATTATTGTAAATAGCTGGCATGGATTCAGTGAGGGCATATATGATTCCTGGCTAACCTTATTACATTCTGCAATGAGATGAATGGCTCTGTGAACAAGAGAAACAGTAGACATTGTATACCTTGACTTTAGCAAGGCCGTGGTCTTCCATAATGTCCCTATAGCCAAAGCAATTATTTTTTGTCTGGATAAGTGGACAATAAGATGGATGGAAAATTGGCTGAACCATCAGACTCAAAGGGTGTTCATCAGTGTCACAAAATTCAACTGGTGCTCTGTTACAAGTGGCATCCCTCAGGGATAAATACTGAGGCCAGCAATGTTTAATGTCTTTATAAATGGTGTACGTAATTTTGCAAGTCTGTGAATGACACTAAAATGAAGGGGGGTGGGGGGGGTGTCTGATAGGCTGGGGGCAGGACTGCTATTTAAAGGGTCCTCCATAAGGACCCATTTTGCTTAGTCAGAATATTCCAAGGTCATTAGTTTTTAATTTTCTAAAGCATTTTAGCTGACTCATGATTTTCCAAAAGCAGCTCTCCAAGGAAGAGAACTGTGAGGATTTTATGGAGAACAGCAACATGCGAAAGCAGCATGGCAGTTTGGCAAAAACTGACTCTAAAATAAGCAGCAGAGAAGCTGATCCCATTGTAATCCCCAAGGAGCTGTACTAGCAAGTACTGATTTGGCCCTAGAAGCAAAGAAACTGTCCTCTTCAATCTCTTCTCTTGCACACATCTTTTACTATCTTTTCTCCACCTGATGATGAGGGGGAGAGAGGAGAGCAATAGTTATCAAGATTCCTTAATCCTGAATCTCAGGGGAATTGCCTCACTCTATTTTATCCCATTCCCTGTTCTTTTTCTTGGTCTCTACTAAGAATAATCTCTTAGTTTTAAAAACAACAAAATCTCAATTGAAAAACCTGCAGAAAGATGTGACTACTATGAAGGATCAGTGTCCCTGAAATAAGTTGAGGGTGAAAAGACAACCTGTTTGGCTACATTTATAGCTTTATGTATGATATCAGCTTTGCTTGGTTCCAGTTAAATTAATTATTTCTCTGTTAATTTACTAATTATGCAGAAGAAACTTTAAAAGGCTTTTCCTTTAAAATTGAAGCTTTAAACCAGAAGAAAACTTTGATCTGGGGACTGTGTATCCATCACTGGGCTAGGAGAAGAATGCCTGATCCATTACAGGATGCTTATGCAGATATGAAACAGTACTATTTGCAGCAGTTTTATTACATGAATTATTTTGAGTCTATTGTTATTTACTCTTGGAATTTAATGTTCAGCTGAAGGCTCTGAAGGCAGCCTCTGGAGAACTACTGCCTCTACTCACTTGGTGGTTGCCTGTGTTTAATATAATCAGCTTGTAGCATATACTGTGGCAAAAACAGCAGTAAAGGATTCATGACATGTAGTTGGGCAAAATTCCAGGCATACTTAATGTCAGCAAAGTGATGTATTTGGGGATCAGCATAGTCCCTGGTTATAGATGACAAAGTCAACAAGCGATTAGGAGGATAAGTGTGCAAGGCCTGGGAGGAAAAGTCTCTAGATGAGGAAAGGATACGTCTGGGGGGGAAGGGAAGTTACAGGGACACTCTGAACTGGTGAGTCTTTGGTTTAGAGATAGAGATTATAATTTGAGAAATACCAGCCAAAAGGAGATTGTAGGCAAAACCCCAAGGGACAGCATGTGGTGAGTATACCTCCTAGGCAGCAGATGTGATTAGCATCCTGGCCAGAACCTGCAGGTAGGCACATGCCTCTTAGAGCTGTGTCAGCGGTGGGCGCAGCAGCATGATGCTCATAGCAGCTAGACTGAATGCAGTGAGCCTCTGGACCCACTTACAGATCTGGTTCTCATCAACCTGTACAAAATGGTACATTGTAAGAAATTATTTAACTCCTGGAGGTAGTAACTCCTGAGCTGCACAGCCACTTTAACACTGTCTTCAGTGTTGTGACTATGTGTTTCAATGCAGCCTTCAGTTCTGTGTGTGTAGCTACTTGGAGAATGTTAAACACTTTACATTTGTAGCAGCGTTTGTCCTGTGTTGTACTTTCATTTACATCAATTTTGCTGTCATAGCATGGTGATTGGGCAATCTGACTTGCTCTAGCCTCGTGACCTAAACAGAAATTTAGTTACTTTAAGTCAGGTTTTGTGTGGTGTGGGCACTTAAAGCCCTCATTTAATTCACTAGGAAAAAAAATATTCTCATTATCTGTCAGAATTTGGCCCTCTTATTGATTGTGTACCCCCTGCATTGATTTTCTAATATTTTTCTTACTACATTTGAACACTAAAGGATATTTTAATACCACTCTGAAACATAATTTACAGAGTTAAAATTAAGACCCTGCTTCATTGTGCAATACATATGCAGTGGGTGAACCTGAAGTATTTCCTAGTATAATGATTTATTTTCATTCCAGTGATACTTAGTCCAAATCACTAAATTCTTCCTCTTGGTTATTAGAAGCTTCAGTCCTAAAAGTTCCCCAAAACAGACACAATCTAGCAATATTCAATTACATTCTATTTAATTCAGTGAATGGAATATTTGTTTCCTTATGTGAACATGTTTTGTGGCAGAGTATGCTTGTATTTCTGTGGTGACTGAGCTTGATGATTCTTTCAGGTCAGGTATTTTTTCACTTGTATCATCTTTTCAGAGAGATGTGCTCCACGCACCTTGCTCCTTTTCTGATAACCAGTGCTTACAGTGGCATGAAATGCGGTGTCACTGTTGGTGCCAAAGCTACTGTGGCTTGGAAGCTTCCACATCACGCCTGTGTGAGTGTGCGTGATGCTGCTTCTGCCTCCCCGAGAGCCAGGAGCTGCTGCCATGTTCCCAGCAGCACACAGTTAACCCGTGGGGAGTTAACTGCTGCAAGCTGCAATCCAGAGTGAGCATTTCCAGTAGAGCTGACTTGTTCTGAAGATGGTGAGATAATTTATTGTTTCATAGGACGAGATTCCCTCTCCAGTGCTGTCTTCAGTTTAAGAAGTAGGAAGCTGACAGTGATGCTATAAGTGCCGAGCTGTGGTTGGGAGCACTTCTACATCTGTGTTCAAAAAGGAACAAACCATTTTTTAGAGCTCAGCACTGTTGTCAATTGAAACAAACTGAAGAAGAGTAAAGAACCCAGAATGGACCCAATGTGAAGGAAGTCACAGTAGGCTGGGTACTGCAAAGACAGGTGGAGCAGAATGGACAATGGCAGGCCACTGGGAGTTAACTTAAAGAGAGGCAGGAGGAAGAAGAAGGAAAGGATGACCAAAAGCTAGTTAGACAGATGGAGACTGTTAAGTCAGCAGGGAATCTTCCTGGGAAACGCAAGCACCCTTGCATGAGAAACAAGAGAGTGGGGCTGACATGTAAAATATGTTAGTCACCATTCCTTTTCTACTGATCTCTATTATTCTATTTTTTTAAGGATTTAGCCAAACCTGCAAGGACATCCAGCAAACTGAGAACAGTTCTTTGGATAAATATTGAGCTTGGAGATTAGAAAAATCAGTATTGACGTTAGCTGTGCTTCTCACACTCGCCAGTATGCCATATTATCTGTTCTCCCTCCCAGCCCCCAGGCTTTAAACCTGCTTCAACACTATTATAATCAGTTGCATTATATCAGGACAAGGAATACAGGAGGATTTCATGCTTTTGGCTTTTGTGGGTTTTTTTGTTATCTTTCTTTAATAAGCCTGTCCTTGTTGCTTGAAAATGTCATTCTAGCCAAAGTTCTTCTATAATTAAAGAGCAAAACTGCCCAACTAATTAGAAGTTTTCTCTTGCCCTGGGCATAGCTCTGGGCATAGAAACGGGGAGTTTAAGGCAAGCTGCATAGCAGTAGGAGTAATTGAATTATTTAAAATGAATGTCTACTTTCTAAACAGTGTTCAGTGGAAAAAAATAAACAGCAAGATCAGGAACAAGGGAAAAACAATAGGGGATTTTTCTTAGGAAAGTAATCAAAGCAAAAGTTACAAAAATCCTCTCTAAATTGCATTGAAACAGTGGGATTTTGTGAAAGCCACTGGCTGTCAGGCCCCTAGGGCTTCTGGCCTTGATTATGCAGTTGCTGCACAGGCAGGACTGGCTGCCAGCAGTGACTTTCATAAGAATTTCCTAAAGAAAATACTACAATAAAATGCACATTTAGGTGCTTTTCATTCAGAAGATATTGCCTGCAGTAGAAATCCTTGGGTTCATTCTCACTTTCTGATGATGGAGGGACAGAAAAGGCTTGTCTAATTAGGTACATCTCATCCAAGATTCCCTCTTGCAAATCTCCCATCTCTTATAATGAGGTGTTCCTGCTCCCTCTGCAGGGGCTAAGCAGGCTGCAGTCATAAAACAGCCAGCTTTTGCATGCCAGGTGTAGGCACAACCCCCACCATAATTGTTGTCTCACTAGTGCAGCATTGAAAAATTTGTTCAGTTGAATGTTTGGGGCAAACATTACTTGGGATCTTTTATAAATGCCTTTCTCACTGGGTTTTTTTTTCAGTGTGATAACGGCAAAAACACAATTTAGTTTATTTTGTGCTTGTGCTGATTGCATTTTCTGTTTTGCTAGGCTGGTTTTCAGGGTATGGGATGGTATGACATCCTTGGGGACCAGCAACTTACCCTGTTTCACTGGTGGAACATCAGTGCTATCAATGCTGCTTGGTAGAAAGGAGTTAAACGTGATGGAACAAAAGAGAAGCAATATATAAACACGCCTGTGCTAGCTGCAGCAAAAGTACCTTATAGCAAACTTTGAAGAAAACTCTGCTTAGTGTGCAAAGTCCTGGACTGCACCCATGCATTTCAATAAGAGTTTCATTCCTTCAATGATGCTGCACTGCACTTATTTACCTTAAAATACTTATGTGGCTGTCACCCAAGTGTTTGAAATAGAGATAACAACTACTCCCCTTCTTCCTTGGAGACAGGAGAAATGGCTTGATTAATTTATTATAGGTTTTTGTTTTATGTTTGTATGGATGACTGGGCATAATGTGCTGGAGACTGGGTGGGAATAAATTATCAAAGGAGAGTTGTAGCAGAGCTGAAGAAAGCAAGATCTGTGAACGTTCATTTCACCTGAGGGTGCTCTCCATAACCTGAAGTCCTTCTCCTAGCGAGTTCTGTTACTAATAGGACGTATTGCTGCATTTGCTAACAATGTTGAATTTTCGGGGTCTCTGGCTTAATTTCTATTTTTTTTTTTTTTTGCTACCATCAATTCTGGTACCCATCACACATTTTATTAGTCTATACTCTTCCTCATAATGTTTGTCACAATTTTTTGTCACTTGAATTCTTTGAGCAACAAATCACGTACCTACTCTTAGACCTTGCATGAAAAAGACTTACAATTAAATTCTTATTTTCTATGATGTAAATATCGTATTCTTAGAATAGAGGATAAAAAGGTGTTCTTTCTTGTAACTCCTTAGCTGTGACAACTGGAAGAGGAAGTTTATTTCTTACTCCCCTCTGTGGGAAAGGAAGAAGAGGCTTCCATTAGAGAATGAAAAGATGCCCATCTCGTAAAGGAGATTTTAGCTGGAAAAAGGATATTTGAAACTGGCATTTAAATCATGCTCCACAATTATTTGGGCCCAAAGTGGTGGAATTTTGTCAATAAACTCGGTGAATATGTCAGCCTTGGCTTTGAAGAAAGTCTCTTCATCCAAAGCTAATAAATCCCTTTCCAGTGGTGAACAGGCTGTAACGATGCCTCTAGCGTGAAGAGAAGTGTAAACCAGCCAGAGATGCCTTTCCTTATCACACTGGAATGCAGTGATGGGGAGGAGGGAGGAAGCACCATGACAAACCACACCACTGCAAGGGGGACTTAACTGCACACAGAGAATGATGTGAACACTTGTTGGCATCCATGGTGCCTCTTTGAAGTATCGTATGCACGTACAGTTGTCAGCCAACTGCGCACAAGTGGCGTGAGAGACAAAAAGCCTGATCTGGCACCAGGTAGAGCCTGGAAGCAGCTCTGTTAAAAAACACTGTTGAAATGTAATGCCTTTGTCTCTTGGGGTTTTATAACACTGTAACGTCGCAAACTGCATTCACCTAAATGTCTGCGCACACATTTCTCTGGTGCAAGATTTTAATTGTTTCAATATTCTCCTGAAAGCTGAGGCAGAGAGAGGAGCTGGTAACTGCTCAGTGAACTCTCTTGCCTGCTTTCTAAGATAGTAAATATGACTAATTAGTATGAAATTAAATTGTGCAATGATATTAAAACCTAGAGATTTTGTAGATTGGTTTATCTTTATATAATCCTTCAAATTAGTTTGTGATTTCCTTTCATTCTTTTCTGCACCATCAATGGGTTTGTGTTCACCCTTTCTGAATATTTTTTCCACTGTTCCTGCCCCTGCTCCAATAGGATACATAGTATAAACAAACACTGTAAAATTTAAAAATTTACAAGACCAGGAAAACAGGCAACCAGTGAGTTAATTTGGAAGGAGGTGGCAGAAAACAGTAAGAATTTGAAACTGGAAGGAAAGATATACTAAAAACAGACTTTACTGCTGAATTTATATAAGTATATAAGAAATGGATTTTTATTTTGAGGCAAACAAACCCTGAGACTATGGCCAAAAAAAGCTAGTAATTTTATATGAACAGCTGGAGATACCAGATAAGGACAGAAGTTTTCAGGGACAAGTGGTTAGGACCTTCTGAAAGGTTAAAATTTTATATCTAGGTATTTAAATACTAAATAGTTCTGCAAATTTCAGGCCATATTTGTATGATAGGGTATTATTATTATTTTTGTCTATGGCCTATGAGTGGATCGGGGAGAACTGTATTGGGACACATAAGGTTCTTTGTTTTCCACAGTCAGCCTTTTGGAGCTTGGATACATACCCCAAAATTCAGGATGCTCATTTAAACAGCCACGTAAATTTTCCGTTAATCTATCTCAAAGGACTGGGTATCTGCATTAACCATGCATTTAAACCCCTTTGTGGAGAATCTAGGCACTTTATTTCTGATACATTTATTCTTCCCCTTGAGGAGTCAAAAGAGATCTATAGAACTTTTAGGGAAATGGCTGGATTTATAAATTATTGAGGTATAACTGCAATAATTAGCTGGCTTTTGTCAGCATCATACTCCATATATAGCAGAGCTGCTAATAGCTTACTGTTTTCCAGGGCTTTTGTCTCCTTAGTAGATTATATCTGTATGATTTGTTTTGATCACTTTGTAATGAATATTGTATCATAGTGTGCTAAGTAGGCTAGTAGCAATGTGTTACTAACTTCTTTAGGATTAAACTTTATGTGGGTAGTTTTAAAAGGTATTGCACTGACTGGAAGAATCCAGTGTTTTGCAAACAATTAGATTCTGCAGATTAGGATGGTTGTTGGTTGTATGCAATATTACTCTGATGTTACTGGGCATAGTAAGTGCATGTGAAGCTGTTTCAGTTCTAAATTGGCGCACAAAAACAATTCATCGTCTCAATCCTGAGGTGTATACATCCATTGTATGCTTCAGGGGATAGTAGCAAGTATTTCAGTCCTGCTTTACAGATAAAAAACTCAACAGTGAGAGCTGAACAGATTTATCAGACATCACAGTGCATGCCAAGTGAAGCAAGAAATGTAGCTATAGGATACTCTGATGTCCTAACCATTATAAGTACGTGGCCTTCCTAGAAAAGTTGGATACAGATGGATCTGCATTTTATTTAAGTATCCAGATTCAGCTTTTGAGAATTTCTGGCTGAGAAATTAATCCAGTTTATTTCAGCATGCTAATAGCTGCAAGTGTCTCACATGTAACTCGCTACATCCACCCTTCTGGCTTTTCTCCATTGCTCTTCATGCTTACACAGTGTTAGTTTGGGTTGGCTTATAAAAACTCCTAGGGCATGTACAATTTCTCTTCTGTGGCAGATGGTGCTAGGTTTGCATGTTGCAGGGCCGATGCTACGAAGTGATTATCTTGCTGAGTGTGGCCTTGTAACGTTCCAGTGGTTTATTTCTCCAGTCACCATGCTTCAATGGGCCATAGAAAATAGCTTTGGGCAACCTCTTGGCCAACTTACACACTCTGAAATAGGGTAGAGAGTCAAATGTCAGGTATGATGCCCTGTAGCCCCCTGATGCATCTGACATAATGATAAGGCCCATAAAACATGGGCTGAACTGAGCCTCAACTTTTGTATCTGTTTTGGATGCTCTTCTAGAGTTGAGCAGACATCAAATCCTAAATGACAGAGCTGTTTGTCACGACCATCCAAACCATTCTTTCAACGCAGAAGGCCTGTGAAATTAATCAAAATGCTGCACTCGCTCTTGAAAGCATTTCACACACAGAGCATTGCTCTGCCTAACACATTTCAAACTACAGTAACTGCTAATAAGATAAAAAGCAGTGACAAATCAGAGAATATCGCCTCCAACAATCATGCATGACTTACCACGGCAAACACATCCTCGCTGAGTAAGGAGAGTGCCCAGCGTCCGTTTCAGGCCTCCTGCTGCAGCATTTTATGCTTTTTATTTTTATCCCGTTTGACAAAATAACAGCCCTTTATCAGTGCTGATCGCAGAGATTTTGACTACTTGCCTGCTGAGTTCCCCCTCTGCTCCATAGGGGTTTCCTAATTGAAGATTTCCCCTGTGAATAGAAAAGCATTGAATAAGAACAGGAAAAAAATTAAGTCTTGAAACCTCCCCTGAATCTTCCATGCCAGTCCTGCACACAAGCTCCTTTTCTCTCCCCAAAGTGCAGAATATTCTTCTTTTGGTAAGCAGCCTCAGCTCTTTTTCTGAAGCTCATCACATTTATTATACGCTGAACATTGTAAATGAACTGCAGTAAGAGCCTAACATGAGAAGGAGGGGAAGGAGAGAGAGGTATTCATTCAAAATAAGTTATAAAAGGTGTCTGGTTCAGTCACTGGTGCCTCATTTCTCACATTTGTGCCGCCCTCAAAAGCAAGGAAACATTTACTGCTTGTGTTGAGACCGGGCATTGACAATTTCTGCCTGTGTCTTGGTGGACGGTGTAGGACTTTGAATTCATTGAAGGATGAATTGTAAACTCTTTTCTGCTACTATTATTCCTACTAAAGCACCAGCAGGCTGCATGCTGTGGTTCACTTGAGGAAGGACCGAAAAATTGTGTTTCGGCTCTCAATGTGTGTGGGAGCTGGTGCTGTGGATTGAGACTGAAGGAGGGCTTTATCTGCCAAGTTCTTACCCTGACCATGACGGCTACTGCAAATGCTCGTGTTTCCTCCTTTCTCATCAGAGGCCACTGCTCAGGTGCTCTCGCTGCATCCCTCAGCAGAGGAAGCGTGAAAAGCTGCAGCTTCAAAGCCAGCTATCCAGAGTGGAACCTGCCTGGCTTGTCTGTCAGAAAAACAAATAAAAAATGTCAATGAGGCTGTTGTGCACACCTGTCTTCTTCAAAGCAAGGCAGACTTTTCTAGAAAAGGGAGGCTCTGCTGTATTGTTCCCTGGGATTTCTCAGCTATGTGTTTTCTGAGTTTCAGAAAGCTCCCTACCTCTCTGCACACAAAATAAATAATTAAATACACAGTAAAATGGATGGGGAGGATGTATGAAAAAGGAGGGAATCGGAGAGGATAGATAAGCATGGGAAGGACTTAAAAGGGCTGAAGGGAAATTCTTCTCTCTACATCCCTGCTTCTTCAGCCTCTATGCCATAATGGATTTATTTTTTCTAATTTTTTAAAGGAGCTTTTGTTCTTCAGTTGCTTGTGGAAATAATCTCACAAAGATATTCCTTGTAATCTTTTGATTGCCTCAGCTCACAATAATGAGAGAAACTGAGTTTTTTCCACTCTCCAATTTAGGAGTTATATCGCATCGAGGGAGGGCAATCTGCACTTTTTGCTCCTGCTTTCCCACCACCAGGGTTATACATCCTTTAGCACCTTTTCCCATATTATTTCCCCACGTTATGAAGCAGGTTGGTGAATCTGTTTACCTGTTATCCAGCTGCATGTGCTGCAAGAAGATTGCATCTGGGAAGTACCTCTCCTAGTGAGAGTGAGCAGAAGGGCACCCGCTCAGTACATGTCTTCAAAAATCATCTGTTCTCCTATCAAGTGACCTACTGTTTAATTTCAGCTTTGAAGCAAAATGATCTTGAGAGGAATGCCTGTTAGGGATAGTTAACTGGACTCTGGTACTCCCTGTAGATCATTAGCAAAAGGTTAATTAGATTCTAATTCCTTGAAGTAGCCAGCTGAAAAAAGTGGATTTCAGCAAGTTTCCCTATGTGTGTACATTAGTCTGTAAAACCAGGGCCGGTGCAACAGAAAGAGAAGACCCAGAGAGAACCAAGTCTGCTGCAGATCAGGCTCAGGTGTTTTCAGGTGGGTGGGCAACACAGGATTCTGCAGGACAGATTCAGCCATCACCTGAGGAGGAGGATGGGCTGGGTAGGAAGACCAAGGTGTGGGGGTCCTATGGCAGCGGGCTGAAACTGCTCTGGACAGTCAGGTTTGGGGGAACTCCTGAGTGGCTGAGTCTGCTGCTTCTCCTGTAAACATGAGGGTAGGAGACAGGTTGTGATTGCTGCTGAGAAGCACTGGAGGGAGGCTGCCGTCTTATTCCCCAGCTCTGCTTCTGTCCCTTATCTGAGCAAAGCAGCAGTGGCTCTGGGTTTGTAGGGTGCATGAGCAACAGGGAGGAGAACAAGGTCCTGGACGCTTAGCTGCGCCTGAGAGCTTGCTGCCTGTTCTGATTGTGCCTGGAAACAGCCCTCATTGCAGGCAAGAAAAAGTCAATCATTCTTTTGTAAATGAAGCAGTTCAATACAGCTAGGTACAGAGACTAAAGGTGGGACCAGAGCTTTGAACTCCTGCAGGTGCTCTTTAGAGTAGTGTGCCTCCTCTTATGAGGACTCACCAGATACACGGAAGAGCATAGCAAATGTGCTTTGTGCTGTGTAATCAAATATGTCGAGTAGTAGAGAAATGGTTAAAGGCCGTAGCAGAAGGACGTGTAGTGCTATGTTGTCGCTGCAGTTCTGTTCACAAGTTGCCCATAAGTGCAGCACAAGGAGTGAGCTATTAATAGTTCTGCTCATCATGGCTGCACAGTGAAATAGCATAATCCTAGCACGAGGGAATAAGTGAGCCATGAACTGTAAAGTAAAAACTTCAGGCACAGAAGACAGCCTTGAAACTATGGAATAATTAACAAAAGAGGGAAAGAATATGTTTAATAGAGGTTATTCATGAAGCTACAGAAGAACACCTCTGCATTAAATAAAATCTAAATGAAGCTGTGCACCTGAGCCAGAGACCAGTGTCCCAGTTCACTCTCACAAACTCTACAAATGTTTTTGTGAACAGATCAATTAAAGTGTTTGGCATACAGATGCCTAATAAATACTATATGCTGGAACGTGTTCATCTCATTTTGATACACGTCCATGTCTTCATTAGGGTTCATGTATGCTTCTACAGCTTCTACAAGTCATATTGTATTAGAAATTGTTGGCAGAAGAGTGCAGGCCTGAATTTTTGTCAAAAGCATTGATAGAAAATGCATATACATTCAGTCTGACAGTGTCCTCAGATAGTAACTTCTAGTGAAGTCTGTGATAAAATAGTATGGTTTTGTTATTTGTACATGCCAAACACTTACATAAACACACATCTAATTTTAGCGCATAAAGTGTATTCACACTTTCCTCAAATTACCAATGCTATGGTCGTGACTCTCGGGCAAGGAGAAGAAAATCCTAATAGCGCATTCCCACAGAGAAAAACAGTATGTTTTGGAGTAACGGTATCTACTGAAGGCCTTGAAGTTAATATATGTAGGACATAATATTTGAGTAAATATCATAGTATTTGTATGTGAGTATTATGTGGTATATTTATGAAGAAACCTTCTCTGTTAAGTGCTTACACCTTGATTAAATCCTGTAAAAAATGGTAAGTGTATTTCCAGGCATATTTCTATTACCACTTTACAACATTTGAATCACTTGTATTCAGAGGGTATGCAAATGGCTTTAGCTGGGTCATCCTTTAGCTGGTATTTCTAAAAAATATAATGCCATGGGGCATTCCTCTTGTCAGAACACATTTATTTTTTTATCTAGATGATTATGGCTTTATTTTTTCCTTATATATTCTACCCTGATGATATGCTGAATTCTTATATTTTCAACAAACACTTATGATGCAATTACTTTAAATATCATAGAGTGTCTTTTATCCCCAATTTTCACGGACCTTAAAAATTATTAAGTTTCTATCAAAACTACTAAAGCAAACAAATTGGTTATGGCCCTTCTACATAGGTGGAACTATCATTGATATTGGGCCAAAATATTGTCATAAATGATAAAAACATGTACAATAAAATATGCAAATACTCACACACATGGTTTAGAAAAGATAGAGCTGTAGGCTACTTATTTCAGTGTTTCCACTGAATTAAGAAAAACAGTTCCAATTTATAGGAAATGTTATTGTTAAAGAATTTGTTTTAATTCAAGGTGTGGAACAAAAAGAAAAAGGAATTTATATTTAAAAAATGGGGAGTTGAATGTGAGCTCTCACTCTCTCAGATGTCTTATTAATCAAGCCCTAGTGTTATTTCTATTATTGCTTTTACATGAACAGTCACTGGGAAAACAAAATAAGAAGGTATTTGAAATCATGTCCCCCACATCCTAGCTGTCTGGCTTCTCAGCTGCTAGGCTATTAATTCATTTCTAATGGGTCATATTTGTTTCACATTCTCTCAGCTTTCTATTAAGGCTTTATCAAACCTGTTATTTTTATTTTTAATTTTAATTTGCTCTCTCTCCAAATGCATAAACATTAGAGTTTGAAAAATAGCCTGGCTAGGAAGGAAATATATCTGTAGTACAGAATGCAAACTGTCCTGGGTAAGGTTTATCAGAGGAGAAAGTGCAGGACAAGAATAAAAATTAAGATATGCCAGAAGCAGGGTCTTTCTGAGTCATCGTGCTCCTCTAGAAATAGCTTATTTGCAATGAAAAAGAAAAAGAGATGTAACATAAGTAATTAATACCAAATTCACCTAAATCTTGTGTCAATAACTTCATTAATAATGTTATTAATATACTGTAACTGTTGTCCTGGTTGTAAAAATGACCATCAAATAATTAATTCATCCTTCTCTGAATAATAGGCAGGATGAGCCAAATCTGCCTGGACCAAAATCTAGGCGGCTTAACTCCAGGTGAGGTCCTGTCAGTAGAGCTGTTGTAGATGTCAGTATGGGAGATGCCCTACTTGGGCACCAAACAACCTCTGCTCTAATAGACCTTAAAACCAGATGAGGGTGGTTTTGGTCTCCTATCTGGCAAATGTAGTATAGGCATATACTTAAATGTTGTCATTTTATGGCTATTTTATCAGTTTGCTACAGGCAGTATGAAAATATTGGGAAAAGCAAAGTCTGCAATGATATTAGAGCCAAATAAAAGTTTCAGAAATGGATCCTGAGTGTCTGGATCTCTATTTCTACCTAACCATGATTGCAAAGCATAAAGGCTATGCCAGTGGTACTAAAAAAGGCTACATTCCTAGGGAAACAAGTCTCTGGTCTCTGTGAGTCATAAAACATTCCCACAGGCAAGAAGAATTCTTTTGAATGTGCTATGTGTTTTTTCTATATTAATAATACTGCAGGACTTTAATTTCTTCAACAGCTTGTGCTGTTTGATTGAGAAGGAGCTCAGTGGCAGACAAATGAGGATGAGACTGTATGGGGCAGCACCTCTGCAGGTGGGGGATGATGCTCATGTCTGCTAGCGTCTGGCTTTGTGTGACTGCTGCCCTCCCTTTGTGCCATGGCACTGCCTCTTGGGCATGGCCCCCCGGGGACTGACAGCGGGACAGGGTCTGGCACCATTTGGAGAGCAGCAGGGCATCTGGCAAATCCCTTCCATTTTCTTTCAGTGGTGTGGCATAGCATGCTTTCCAGAAGCAAGCACTCTCCAGAGGAGCATACAAGCACCAAATATTCACCTGTTAGCAAAAAAGAAAAAAAAAAAGGTTTAATGAATTGTTTCAGTAGTGTAGATGTATTGATCCCTGTAGTTTAGACTGATATCAGTCCTTCCCACATTTTATATACTATTTTTGAAAGAAAAAGAAGAAAGAAAAGCCGTGAAATAAAGTGATGTGCTACTGAGCTTAAGCTAGTCCTTCTGAGTGGGGCTTGTTGTGTAATGTTAGTCAACAAGGGAAGAACAACCACAGAGCTGCTTTAATTACTTGAACTATTCACCTAAAACTCCAGATGAACTGACTCTCCAAAGAGAAGGGAATCACTGTTTTCTCTGCTACTGGAAAGGGAAATACTGAGCTTAATCAAAATAATAAAAAGTTTCGTTTGCCTGAGGTTTCTGCCCAGACTTCCTCCCATGACAGTTGGATAGGGGAAGTGAATATACAAGATGCACAGAACAGGGATTCCATTTTTAGTAGGAAAGCTACTGCCAGCAGCACCTCCTGCACTCCAGCCTCCGTCTTCTATCGTTAAGGTTGAAATGACATGAAGCTGGTGCCTCTGTGTGACAACATGCAACACCACTGTCTTTTTGTCCCAACATTCAGGGACAGTCTTCCCTAAAGCTGAAATCATGAGAGCTGGACTAGCCTTTTCCCAAGGGTCTGGAGACAGGTTTGCCTGAAGGCAACTGAGATTTGGAGTACAGATTACTGTGGTCCTGGAGAACTGATAGAGGCCAGTGGGATGCACTGCTTAGTTGCTTAGAGGTAAGAAATCAGTCCAAAGGTGTCTGCTCTGCCTTTTATCAGTAACCCCCTGTGGACCTCTCTTTCTGTGCTTGAGTTCATATCTTCCCTACCCACAGATAGGTCATACTATGTTTTTGCAGCTCCTTTATACTAATGCAGCAAACTGTGTAGAACAACTCTCCTTTTCTGAGTAGCTGTGCAGCAATTACCTGTTGATGGAGACTTGTCAGCAGACATCATCAGACAAGGCAAGAGACAAATGATATCGCAAGGAGATATTTACTTACTGAAATACAAACTGCAAAGGAGGAAGAAAGAGTTAATTGCTGCTAAAGTTGCTTCTGATAAGTGGTGTGTTTTATTTTTCATATATGTAGTTAATGTGTTTCTGCAAGTTGAGGCTGCACCTTCCATAATAGATTATTCCTGGGTACTCTAGAAACTAATCAGGAATTAATTTCAAAAAAATACCAAGATGCAGAGAGCTAAAGTCTATTGTCATTGCAAAATCCTGTTTTTCTGCAATACTAATCAACATGGCTCAGCCTTTGAGTATAAATTTCTCGATTTACTTTTTCCATCAGAAGATGCTAGAAAACACACATCCCATTTTGGAAATATTTAAAGTACAACGCACAAGAAAGACAAAGTCAAATCGCAATGAATTCTGGAACTGGGACTGAGGAGTTATGCAAGACAAAGTCCTGAAGCCTATGCAGGCCCTTTTGTCCCAAAGAGGCTGCCAGGTAGTCTCCTAAGCTGTCAAAGCTGGAAAGAAAGTTGTGTTGCTGACTTTCCAGGTTGATTACTGTGAGAACAGAGGTAATTTTCTTGCACCTGATTTAACAGACACAAAAGAGAAAGAACAGTGTAGCAAAAAGTAGGGAAGCCTGGTTTTGTGTTCATGTTCTCAGGGTACATGGCAGCTGGTCAGTCACAGGTGGGTGCTCTGGGCTGGCAGGTCGGCCATGACAGCTGTTGCTTTAAACCTTGGCTTGCTTCCCTGGTCCACAGCATCATCAGGATGGCTTGAATAAATCTTTCCTTCCCTTGTTCCTTGCAGGTTAGGCCCAAGTGCAGGGGTCACTCTGTGCCATGGTGTTGGTGCGGCGCAATGCAGCTCACTTCCAGGTCAGGAGGAATGATGAGAGAGGGGACAGGACAAGGTGGGGGTCAATGAAGAAGGACATACAGCCATGGGATGATGGAGCAAGAGCTTATGCAGCTCAGAGCATCCAACCAGGATATCCCAGTGGCTGAGGCTTGTACATAAAGATCAGAGTTACCCAGTCCTGTCAGCCTTATGCCAGTGCTTCCTGCAGCAACTCCTCACCTCTTTGTTTTGGTCCATAGTGTTGTGTTTCTCTTTGGGTGTGTATATATAGAGCTCCTCAGACTCTAAACTGATTACTGATACAAATAAGGTATCATATATTGGAGTCACCAGTTAGACCTAATTTTTCTCCTTCAGTTAAAGGTCTTGATAATACCACAGCCCTTGAAAATTAATAGTTTATTGTGTTTTAATTACCTTATATTTTTCTCCTCTTTGTATTCCTTCTGTCATTAGTCACTAGAGACTATCTAATGACTCCTGACTACTGCCATAGGTAATGACATAGAACATATGATGAACTTTCACCAGTTTCCTACAGGTGAGCTAGAGGGTGGGTGGCCTCAATTAATACCAGTATCTTTTTCTATTACACACGATTGCTACTCAGAATCAACCATTTGTTCATAAGATTGCAATCACAAAAGGAAGAAATAAAATCTGATAGCTCTGTGTTCCTCACCTCAGATTGCCCCAGGGACAGTTACATACCAAACCTCTATAAATGTCCTCTTCCTCACCATCTTTTGAATGCTTGCAACCCTTGATCCAGCAAATGCTGCCCTGATGTCACCAGGCAGGACCAGCTAAATGATGAGCATAGGCCTTCCTAAGCCCTCAGCCCCATGGTACACATCTTTGCAGTGAGGCATGCTACAGGGTGGGATGCCTGATGTGAAACCATTGCTAAAAGTATCAGCTAGCTGTGCTTCCTGAGTAGGAAGCCCCATGAGGAGAGACATCCTCCCTTGGATACAGAGCTGTAACTTCTATATTGCTTGGGGACCACAAGAGCAGCTGTGAGAATCTGTGGCAGGGAAGGGGAGATGTTAGACAGGGGCAGCTAAATGAACCCTGGGCTTAAAGTATAAGACATGACGTCTTATGCACAGAACGGTGCTGAACAGAGTAGGGAAGCATCTGCGTACTCTGAGCTCACAGCTGCAGAGACAGAAATGTTTTATTCCTCCGTTTTAGCAAAGTCTGAGAACATGTGCTGAAGAACCTGAGGAGGTCTATTGCCACCAGGAAATTCCGAAAAACTTTTGGGTTCTGGAGAACTCACGACTGGGAAGTCCTGAGAGAGATTTGCATCAGTACACTGTACCAGGGGACAAATGTAACTGCAGTGTGCTTACTTTCACCACCTAAAATGTCATCTCTCTCACTGTTCTGGTAGTAATTCTTGGGTATAGGTATGATCACAATCAATGTTTTCTAAAACAGATTACACAGATGCCAATCTACATACATAAATAGTGCTACAGCATGGCTAGTATTGAATAAAATAATGTTCACAGTCTCATATTGGTTTGGAATTGGAACATATTCATTAATTTGTATTATTTAAAACTTTTTTTTACACAAATGCACTCATTAGAGAAAGAACATTCTGTATGGCTGAAGAAATAAAAGGATCTTTAACAATTAATCTTAAAAATGGGATGTATATGTATCTAATGATGTATCCATAATATTTATCCAAGTATAATAACACAGGATTTTCAGTTCAAATAGCATGAGCATTTTAAAATTGAAAGCACAAACAAGAGCAAAATGCAGCATTTGGTCTTCCAATCCTGAGAGAATATTCCAGTTAAGAGCAAATGGGGGTCAAAGCATTTCAGCACTTGGAGAATGTGAATTATCCTGTAGCTAATTTACCCTGGGCAAATGAGCTGCATTTCCTAGAGGGTAGGACTTCTCTCTAGTCTAAAAACCACACAGATTAGATCAAGTTTGCATTTATGAAAAGGAAAAGGTAAATTTGTTAACAAAACCTTTTCTTGTATAAAAAAGAGAAAAAAATGCTTCTTGTGGTGCTCTTTTTTTACTGAATACAGGGATTTTCCCATGTGCAGAAAAGGATGTCTTCTGATTTCATTATGCATGCTCTTTGCTGTCCTGGGAGTCACATGCTAAGCATTGTTTTTCTCTGCTCCTCTAGCCCCGGTCCCCAAGACAGGTGAGGAAATTCTTAGCACCCTTCAGCTCTTTAGGGGCTGCTGCTAGGACGCTGGCCAGCCTTGCTTGGTTTTGTAGCCAAGCAAGAATAATTGTAGAATAAAAATATAATGACAAACTGGGATTCCTGGTAGAGCAAATTTGATAACCTGGCCGTGATGGTAGCAGAGTAGAGATTTGTGCCTCTGCCACACATTGCAGCTAGGCTGCCCTGCCAGCATGGGAAGAGGGAGATGTGCTCTCTACCAAAACCTGTGTGAACTATGTCATGGAGCAGTCCCAGTGAGGGAAGTATTGGGAGGAGCTCCATGAGTTCCTGTGTGAACTACACCATGGAGACGTCCTTCCTCTCTGCCCTCTGCCCAGCAGAGAAAAAAGAGGGAAAAACCAGCTTCTCCCTCAGTGACTTCAGAGCCCTGCTGACAGGGAAAATAAGTTGTCAGTGCTTCAGTTTAACAAACCTTTGGCTAGACATCAGGAGGACAATGTTTCCCACAAAGCAAGGCCTCCTTTACCCTCTTTGTGCAGGTTTTGTGTGGCAAATTTTTTTTTTTTATGTAAATTTAGATTAACTTTTCTGTAGAGAATGAGATTACACGATAACAAGATTAACGAGGGTTAATTAATATTTCAGAGAGGAAGATGAACTGGAAACTGCTGAAAGTGAATACATGCATAAGAATTTCTTCAGGCTATACATTCCTCTATGGCAGATTGTGCAGCCAGGCCATGTGTAAGACTTTGCCTGCTAAGGCTGTGGGTTTTTTTCAGTTTTATTTTAAGTAGCATCCATAGAAATGTTGCCAAGTGAGGCTCTGGTGCCAACTCATATGCTGCATATGGCCTGAAGTGCTGGGCTGTTTGTAGTTTTGTTTGGACGTGGGGAGGAGAACAACGTTGTTTTGGTTCACACACATGCTCCCCGAGTCCTCCCATTTCACTGAGTTTTCAGGAAATGAACATATGGCTTCAGAAAATCCAGCTCTTCATCTTGGGCTGTGTCAGCTGTAATGAGGAGATGAGCAGTACAAAACACAGGCAAGTCACACGTATGTGTCTAGCACAGGAAGGATACCTTCAAAGAAAGCTGAAGGAGTTGGATATTTCATTTGGGAAGACAGCACTTGCATTTGGGTACTAAACACTGTCATCATCTTTTTGCAAGTCATAGCCATATGCTTTGAAACTGTGCTGCAGAACGGGCTGTATTGATCTGTTGTACATTGTTAGCAAGCAATTCTCACAATCTCTTAATTCTCAAGTCAAAAAAATGGTCTTCAACAGAAAAACAAATGTTCACCTTTATGAGGGTTGGGCTTCAAGCCACAATTTGTCTGTGATGCTGCTCAAAGGCCACAATTTATATTTGTAACATAAGGAAATACTTTCTCTTCCAATCCTCACCCACCAGTGGCTGAAACTGTGATATTTTCAGACTTGAGAATGCAGCAAGTATAGATAAACAATTGAAACTCTACTGGAAATTTTAGCAATTTTAGTAAAGAAAAGTATTATTTAGTACCTCTGTACACTGCAAAAGTGAAGGGGAGCTCTGCTGTTTGCTTCCATAGGTACAGATCAGGCCATCCACTAAATATCACTAGCACTGCTGTTGCATGTTGTATTAAGAGAGTGAAAGTTTGCAAATAATAAGAGAGAATAAAATTCTTGTCTACTTAAGTTAACTTCAGTAATTATTTCATTTCTGCTTTTTTTCTGAACTCCGTGACTGAGGACTCGTATCACCAATGTCAAGGAAATAAGCATTTTCCCAGGAATTTCTAAGGCTATCAGAAATGGGAAGTGCTGTATTGTAAAATCCTTTGTCATTAAACTAAACCTCAATAACTGATAAATCCTGCTATTATGCAAATTTGTGGGCCAGTACTGGAGGAAAATAGTTAAGTATTTTGCTAGTCTTCTTCAAGCTCTGCTGGTTAAATGAACAGCTATAACTTGTTGTTCCATGCATGGTATCTTTACAATTTCTGCCCAATGAACTTAACGGGTGGACACCTCAAATGAAAATGTAAATGAATGAAGTCAAGTTTCCAGCACCAGCTAGGCAGTAAAAGACAGCTGTAGTTCTGAGGACTACAAAGCAAGATCAATGACATTTCGAAAGTACCCTAAAACTGTTTACTGCTATTAAAGCACAAATGCCTTTGGATGTGAAACTAGAATATTAGATGTCTGTTCTTGTTCCAATGTCTCTTAAATGAACAAGCTTTAAATACATTGCTTTTTATATGCTGCATCTTTGTTTCGTTTTATGTAATGGATTATTCAAAACACTTTCTTTGAGATAGAGTTTGTCAGTGAGATGGAAGTTATTTGATTTCACAAACACATTTACATAGCAAGACGTGTGCCTTTTATATGGAACATTAATGCAAATACATACACTCTACCTAATTCAATGAGACACCATTCTGTTAGAGCTCCCATGCTAATCTGCAGCATTGCTCTGGCCCCTTTACGCAAAAGCAACGTGAAGAATAGGTATGAAGATGTTCAAAAGTCCCTGGCAATAGCAACAGGGGAACTCCTCTGACCACGCACAGCAGAAAGCAGGCATGAAATTGCGCTTTGAGTACTTCATGCAAGTTTAAACATGCACATTTTACGTGTAGGACCCGACAGACAGGTATCAAAGGTTATACAGAGTTTTAGGCCAAGTTTGTATTGCATGGGACAACCCCAGGGATATGACTGGAGTTCAAACATTCCCAGAGCTAAGTAACACGGCCTCCAGGACAGCAGGATGAAGCTTACCATGATTCCACCCCCCATCGAGATTTTCTGGCCAGGAAGAGTTAAAAATCAGACCTGCTGCAGTGTGTTATGTAACTTCTTTTTTTTTTTTTCCCCTCTAGATGAAAAAGTGTTGATCCTTTCCTTTTTCACAAGCTGGCTTCCCAGCTGCTGGCTTCCTCACTTCTATTACAAAGCTCTACCACTTCAATCTGATCCTTTCTCTGTGCTATATCATTATCTCACTTTAGCTTGTGAAGTTTGTTCCAAGTGGACTTCATTAATTTTAAACAAATTGAATGCTTTCAACTTTAACCAGATTGAAGTTGCAATTGTGTGTTGTTTACCTATAGTATGAAGGGGAAAACCTCTTTTTGTTTGGGGGAAATCAGAGGAGATCATTTAGCCTGAACTGTCTCCACTCCCAGGACTGAGACTTCCTTAGGTAAGCTGGATGACATGTGGAACATCACTTTCTTCACTCATCTGCATTTTTTCCTCTGTCATTTTAATATTACACCTCTCCCAACTCTCTATTAAGGTTATACAGTACTATCCTGAGATGTGGTTTATTTGCTGCTGCAAACAGTTAAAAGATTCTGTAGCATCCTATATTATTACTTTTATTCATTGCAGACAAAAGGTGGTATATTTTCAAACAGCTTCACTGTTTTTAGCTGAGAGATTTCCATCAACACAGCTGCACATTTGAAAACCTAAGGTTTATGCATAGCAGCCAGAGCCACTTGTAAGAGGTCCTTCATGGCCCGTTAACAAAGCTGTCATATACAGCTTGCCTTTAATTAAATATTGATAGGGATTTAGTCTTGGTGCAACATTTCAGACTAATATGGAAAAATCCTTTTAATCTGCATAACAGATCAACATGCCACTACACTGCTCACCCCTGTACTTCTGGCTGATGAAGCTGACACGCAAAATTAGAAGGTTGTTCATTTTTTTGTGCCAGTTGAATCCCCAATGTTTTTACTAGCACTATAATTAAGGATGCCAGTTAATGTCAGCAGTGGTTTATATGAATGATGGTTTATAAACTATGGGATTTTAATTTCCATGAGGGGAATCACCAACCTGTTTCACAACAGTTTATCAATACGGGTTTTTCCTGGGTTTGAATCTACTCTTGAAAAATTAAGAGGTCTGTAAAAGTTTTCACAGTTCAGTATCAACCTTACACAATTCAATAAATAAATAGTTTTCTAATTGAATGGTTCTCATCCTGAGAAGAATTTCATTATATGCTGCCCATGCCCTTGTGCGTGGCGGGTACCCCTGAAGACCATGTCTCTCTATAACACTTGACTGTAAGTTAATTGTCTTTGTGTGCAATTGCCATAGCTGCTAAAGGGTCTTATGTGACTTAGATGGTCAATGCTGTAGTGCACAAGAGATGCAGCTCCTTTTTTTTAAGCTGTAGCCTGTGTATTTGGAGATTCATTCACTTTTAGACCTGCCTTTTTTCATTTGCCATTTAATAAGTACTTGTAACTGGTGAGCTCTAAATGTCTTTTTGATTGCTCGAGAAGAAAAAAAAAAAAAAAGATAACGTGTTGACTGTTGAGTGCAGTATTTAAGACTTCAGTTTTTAAGAACACGTTTCAGGCTCAGGAGACATTCCACAGAATCAGCAAGTTCTGACAAGTATGAATGATTCACGTCCACTGTATTTTTCTATTGTGTGGTGCTCATTTCTTCTGATGCTCAATTTTACTGGCAAAATTGTCTTTGCAAAGTACAAATGAGCTACTACCTGGACGTACAACACGCTTTGTATGAATGGATTAGTCTATTTCTATCATGGATTTCTTCTAAATTTGGGTTTCTTCACTATATTCAATCTGACTTAAATATTTTCCTTCCTGAATTGATACAGAATTTAATGAATGAATAACAGTAACAAGCTTTCTTCTATCACTTAGAGCATTTTATTCTCTTCATATCTCGTCCATAGGAATGGCATTCCTTTCTCAACCCTAAGCTTATAAACATCAGCCATAGCAGTAGTATACAACATAAGCATAAGGAAAATGCAGCTCTAGAAACATTTAAGAATAAACAATTTCAAGTGAGTTACTTATTGGAGTCTGGTCTGTAAAATCTGGTCCTGGCATTTTGCTCAGGAACTGTTTCATGCCAGTGGTTCTCGATAGAGGTCCTGTTTGCTGATGTATTTCCAAGTGCTGTTATTACTAGACCGTGTATTTCTACACCTGTCTCCCTCCAGTGAGGAAACTAGTCTTTTTAAAGGAGTGATCTCTAATGCCATGGTCAATGGTTTCTATTTCTTCATGCAGTTACCATGTGGTTTTGAGTTGTACCGAATGAATAAATCCTATAGCGCTAGGTCTTCTTTCAGGATGTAAGCACTGGCTGGAGGTAAATCCAGCTCTACAGGTGTTTTGCAAGGGCTCATATTGACAGAAACAGCACTTTGATTATGAGGAATGCTTTTTCCAGCACTCAGTTCTGAGTTGTTAGTTTGGGGAACACTGTCCTGAGATATAAAAGGTCCTTTATTGCTAAATCCCTGAGCAATGGGTAATCTTTATAGCCATTTCAAAACCCCTTCACATTTGTATTCTTTTGGCCTGTTTTGCGTCTGGATGCATCTACATTAAGGAAGAAAAAAAATACAAGCCAAAACTGAAATTAAACTAAAAAAACCCAAGACAACAAAACAAAAAAACTTCAAAAACCCCAGGATACTCCAAGAGGTAAAGAAAATGGAGCAAATTAATAAATGCTGGTTTAGCATTATGTTGTATTGGGGAGTGTGGTGGTTTTGGCTGGGATGGGGCTAAGTTTTGGATTTGTGCTGGAAACAGGGTTGATAATACAGGAATGTTTCAGTTACTGCTGAGCAGTGCTTACCCAGAGCCAAGGGCTGTTCTGCTTCTCCCCCCACCCCACCAGCGAGCAGGCTGGAGGGGCACAAGGAGTCAGGAGGGAACACAGCCGGGACAGCTGACCCCGACTGACCCAAGGGATATCCCAGACCACAGGACATCATGCTCAGCAAATAAAAGCTGGGGGAAGAAGAAGGAAGGGGGGGATGTTCGGAGTGATGGCATTTGTCTTCCCAAGTCCCCGTTACATGTGATGGAGCCCTGCTGTCCTGGAGATGGCTGAACACCTGCCTGCCCATGGGAAGTGGTGAATGAATTCCTTGGTTTGCTTTGCTTGTGCGCATGGCTTCTGCTTTACCTATTAACCTGTCTTTATCTCAGCAGAGGAGTTTTCTCACTCTTACTTTTCCAATTCTCTCCACCATCCCGCTGTGGGGAGAGTGAATGAGTGTCTGTGTGGTGCTTAGTTGCCAGGTGGGGTTAAACCACAACAGGGAGTCACATAAATGTTAGGCAAACAGGCAGAACATGAGTATATCTAATAATTCTGCAAGGCATAATGGTAATGTTGGTCTATTTAGCAGCTATTACAGTGCAAGGAAGCTGAAAGAAACTCATAGGAAGCAAAATAAGTGGTAGCAAATTCTTTTCAAGAGAGTTTAAGAATCCTGCCTATTCTGTAAAAACAAATTTTATTCAGTGATGCTGAATAGCACCTGTAAAGTAGAAGACTTTACAGCAAGAGCGAATGAATATTACAGCTTGTCGTGATTTAACCCCAGCCAGAAACTAAGCACCATGCAGCCAATCCCTCCCCCCTGCACCCAGTGGGATGGAGGAGAGAATCGGGGGGGGGGGGGGGGGAAAGTAAAACTCTTGGGTTGAGATAAGAACAGTTTAATAGAAGAGAAAAGAAGAAAAAAAATATTAACAACAACAATAATAAAATGACAATAATAATAATAAAAGAATTGGAACATAGGAAACAAGTGATGCACAATGCACTTACCACTTGCCGAGCATGCCCAGTTAGTTTCCAAGCAGTGGTCCACCCTCCCAGGCCAACTGTTCCCAGTTTATACGCTGGGACATGACGTCACATGGTGTGGAATACCCCTTTGGCCAGTTTGGGTCAGCTGCTCTGGCTGTGTCCCCTCCTAACTTCTTGTGTCCCTCCATCCTTCTTGCTGGCTGGGTATGAGAAGCTGAAAAATCCTTGACTTTAGACTAAACACTACTCAGCAACAACTGAAAACATCAGTGTGTTATCAACATTCTTCTCATACTGAATCTAAAACATAGCACTGTACCAGCTACTGGAAAGAAAATTATCCCAGCCAAAACCAGGACAATAGCTTCAGCAATGTATTGATTACTGCAGCAACAAGAGCGGTTGAGCCAGTGAAACTGTGATACGTTCATTCTTCTGAAGCCAAGTAATGGGATCGTGTGTTGTGCCTCTGCAAGAGGTATTTCAGCACAGTTACTAATGGGTCTTTATTATCCTCAAACATGTATGAGATAGATTAACGGTTTCCCTATTCTTTGCACATACAGTTGAGGGGTAGGGTAGATTAAGAGACTTGCCCAAGGGCATAAAGGAAAACTGAAACCAACCATTGCTCTTGTCAGCTGGTGCACAATTTATCAGGTTGCTGATTAAGTGGAGGGTCCTACATTCCATTATTAATGATGCTGGTCTGACAAGAAGGATGCATTAGTCCTGGTAAGGTGGCATACAAATGAACCATGTTAATTTAAGTACCATTAGAAACACAAGACAGAAGGAAGAAAATCAATGCTTTGTTTTATAGTAAAGAAAAAATCAATAAGGAAAGAAATGGTATTTTCTAGGATCTTAGAAAATGTGTCGGACAATGGGGAATAGTTAGAGGGAATTAAAACTATTTAATACAAGTTGCTGGTGTTCTTTTATAGAACGATGGTCTAGAGCTATCATTCTGTAATAAAAACCTGAGTAAAATCCAAAAATATGAAGTTGTGAGAATGAAATAATATCAAGTAGAGGCTAGTTGTTGTTGGGGGTTTTTTTTAATTAAACTGGAAGGCCGTTGCAGTGAATCTGTGAAGATTGCGGAAAATATGCTAACAAATAAAATTAAAAAATAAACATGTATAGCAAATGAGAGGCTACATGTAATCCTGGAAAACATAAGGCAGGTTTACATAAGAAAACTGCTAGAGGTCCATTTCTAGTCTTGTTTTTCTCTCTTTTACAGTAGCCTATAGCAGATGGCTAGGGAAAAATGTAAAAACAGGCCAAAAATGGAATAAAGTTTTCATGCTGTTGACTCTTGCACTTGGCAGTGTGCACCTTAGAGACATCCTGAAAGAGAGGCTGCATCTGGACCATCCAATTGAATAGTCTTTGACATTACTTTCATAATTTTTTGACTGTTCTTTAAAGACAATATTCTGTCAAAACAAATTCCACCATTTAAGTATGTATTATATTAAAAATCAGTGGATTTGGTTTTCTTTAAACTTGTTTGCTTACCATGGATATCCCTATTTCCTAAAGCATGACAAATGCTGAAAAATTGTTCCTTTAACTCCTTCCTCATGTAATTTCATAGTTATCCAATAGATTTCTGTTTCATCTTGCTCCCTCTGCCCCAAAGTAATTTCTTTGTTAAACTGTTATGGTCTTTGCTATTTATTTTTTCTGAAATATAAATCATTCGATACCTCTCTATATAATTTTGCTCTTCTGCTTACCTTTATAGGTACCTTTGGTACCATACATAACATTTGGGATATGGATTTATGCAGTGTCCTAATGATGGTCTCCTGTTAGTTTTCTGTTTCTTCCTAATAGTTCCTAATATTTATTTTTTCCTTTTTGACAACCCATGAGTTTTGTACAGTAGCAATGGTACCTCAGGAGTCTTTCCTAAGTGATGATATACCTGATGTTGAGTCCATCAGCTGTTTGCCCTTGTTTTAATGTTGATTGTCACATTATATGAAAGTTTATCACTCCTTTTTTCACCGCTTTTCCAGACCTCTCTCTAATTATGGTTTAAAAAAAAAAAAAAGAGCTGGCCCCTGGGAATGCTGCCACACCTGTCTGTCCCTGTTGTTTCCTGCCTTTTAGATAGTTTTCTGTACACAAGCAGATCTTTCTCCTGTACAACAATAGTTTAATTTTTTAGCACCTTTTGGTGAAGGACTTTGTTTAAAGTTTTACGGAAAACTGCAATTTAGTCCACTTCACTAACTGGATCATTCTTTACCATATTGCCATGGACTTTTTTTTTTTGGAGAATTTAAGAAATTTGTGAGGCATGATTTATTCCTCATTAGAACACATTTGCCATCTGTTTATACATTCATGTATGTATTATGGTCTCACATAATTTGCATGTCAGACAAATCAACACTGCTGATCTATAAGTACTTTCAGATGCCTTTTAAAAAATATGTAACTGGTATTATAAAAATATCTTCTATTTCTCTGACAGCAAGGCCAATGTAAGTGGTATTACGCACACAATACTTAAATATTAGCAATTTCATATTTAAATTCCTTTACAATTCCTGGAATTCCATTACAAATCTTAGAACTCTGTTCTGATAGTTTATTAAGAATTTTATTTATTTGTTTTATAGGCTCTTTTGCTGATATTTCAGGTTTGGCCATAGTTTCATAAACTAGCATCCAGTAGAGAAGGACTCTGGCACAGAAATCTACCTAAGGTTGTCTGTTTCATGGCAATAAAATAAGATTACTTTGACCCCCCCCCGCCGTAGTCTTATGCCTCCTGACTACTACTACTGTATCTCATTTTCTATTTGGCGTTTTACTAGTTTTCTCATTTCTAATGTTTTGGAAAAAGTTCTGAACAGATTTGAATTGTTTTACCAAATGTTCCTAAAAAATCCTTTTTTGATCTGTCATGTTCTGGGTTTACATTTAACTTGCTGGTTTTGTATTTTTATATTTTATAACATCTCTGTGTATGTATATAATATTAATACATTGTGTTAATATACCACTCTAATACATTCTGTGTTGTATGAAATATATTTTATATTTTATGGAAGTTCTACATTTATACCACCAGTTTCATACTTCCTTCATTTGAACACGATTTCAAACTTTGAAGTAGTCTACTAATTCTGTTAACCTCCTCTACTTTGCTTTTAAAACTTTGCCATCTTTTCATTGTTGTTCTAGTAATTTCTTCATGCCTAGGCAATCTTGGTTTAGTCTTGGCCACCAACAAGGAGTCTCTAAACAGCCTTCCTGATATCTGAAAGCATTTTACGCTTTCCAGTGCTTCTTTCAGTCATTTTTCATAGCTTTTTATGTAATTACCTTTTTTGAACCTAAATGTTACGTAGTGGATGTTTTGGCTTTTTAACTACTGTGACAGAGTGGATCATTGTCAGGCACACATTTATCAGGTTCTGTGTTTCTTGGGATTAAACTTTCCTTTTGTAAAATCTTATTGTTCCAAGAAATAGTCTAACATAATATGCAAATTCATTATAATGTCTAAAAATTTAGTCTCTGCATCACTTCTTCTTCTGAAATGTATCCGAATGCTTACCGCTAGGGATAAATGAGTTCTTCTATTACTGAATTTTCTGTACTTACAGTATATGTAATAGTTTTTGGCATTATGCAGTCTTTACTACCATCCTGGTTGGGTGGTGAATTATACCTTATGTAACACATTTAATATATATTGACTGCATTTAGGTATGGAATTTTAATACGTAATGATTCTTTACGGTCAAAGTCTTCCGATTCTTTCATGTTTTATCTGTATCCTTTTGCTCTATTCTACCTTCTTCTTTTTTTGTTTCCTATATTTAGGAGAAACAGTCCTAAAAGGCATATCATTCTTCTTTTTGCAATCTATCATAATCTCTCTGCAAATTTAGATAGGCCAAAGATGGTCACAAGCACTAAACTAATTTTCAGAAATGGCTAGAAAAATTGTAATAATAAACATTACTATGTGGCCCAACACTGTAAACATTTCTGAGACAATCCTAAAATCATAAAACATGCAAAATATGACAAGACAGTATCTTGTAGAAAATTCAGGGTGAAGTACTTCATTGTGCCAGAAGTTGCATTGAAACTGGAAGCCTCCCACAGCTCTGAATGTAAGATTGACTTCGGAGGAACTAGGCACTGTTGGGAAAGAAGTTCAGAACATACAGAGTAATTCCTGAAATAGCACTTCACTGGCCTCCAAGAGGAGCTGGAGGATACACCAGTCCTTGCTAGTGCAGTAAAGGACACAAAAACAGCTGTTGTGTGCTAGATAAAAAATCCAAAGTTGGGTACCTTCCATCTGAAAGGCAACAGTAGTAAATGACAAGGGGAGAGGAGAGCTAGCACACTGTATAGTTGTATATCTGTATCTAAGTGAGTTTGTTTCCTGAACCCATTTCCACCCACAAGAACTTTTGGCAATCAATTTCACAGTTCAGTGTGGAAGGTATAGTCAAAATATGTCTTCATTTGCTTTCTTCTAATTCTGATATTAGGAAAAAGCGTGAATCATCATTCTCTATTCAGCTTCTTCATGTCACTTCTATTATGTTTTCAGAGTCATCTCTTTTATAGGTTGAGGAATCTTAGTATATGCAGTATTTCCTTGTTGGTTGAGTTCTTTGCTTGTGCTTATCACTTTTTTCTATTCCTTTCCTCAGCCAACTGTATTCATTAGGAGATGACGGGAATCAAAACTGCATGTATGGCAGTTCACCATACTTTTCAAAATAATGCTTAACAACCTAGTCCCTTTTTGATTAGCATCAAGCTGCTATTTTCTTAGGGCTATCTATTATAACTCCAAAATCTCTTTCCTGAGTGGTAGTAGCTACTTTACAGTTCATTATGGACTACCTGGAATTCTTTTTTTTTCCCCTCATGCTTTATTTTGCTTTACTGATGCAGAATTTCATCTGCCACTTTATTGATGATTTTATTTTATTTTTTTTTGGTATAAGACATCCCCTGCAAGGGCTCTCAGTCAGCTTTTGTTTTTAACTCTCAGACTACTTACTTCCTCTCCAATCCCTTTTCTAGATCATTTATGAATATAGTAGATTGAAGAGGCCCCAGCACAGATGCCTATTTCTTTCCATTGTGAAAACTAATGCTTTATTCCTGCCCTTTTTTCCTATGCTTCAGTCCGTTATTAGTTCATGAGAACGTCTTCCCTTTTACCCATCTTAGTTAAAGTCTTTTGGGAAAGACTTTTAACAGCTTTTTCCCTTCCAGATTAATGTTATCAGCTGGATCACGTTCATCTACACCCTTCTTGGTTTCCCCAAAGAATGCCAACAGATTTGTGAGGCATAAATATCCTGCTTGCCTCTTCTGTAGTATATTACTTTGCTTATATGCCTACTACTTTTATTCTTCAGTATTTTTTTAGCCAGTACATGAGTCAGACTTTCTTCCACAGATTTTCACATTATGTTAGGCTTTTGTAGTAAGTGTTATCTCTGGAACCCCATGAAACCCTTAAAGAAGTTCACATTACATTCTTCTGATACCAAGGCTGATGTGAGAAATTGCACATTGCTGGTACAGTTCATTAGGCTAGAACTCTTGTCTGAATCCTGAGAAATGGTTGCTGCACTTTATATCAACTTTGTTCTGAAACCCTCAGTTTGAGATAGAACTTTTGATGCACCCCTGTAAAGAAAGATTGTCCCACAGTGAACAGTTACAAAAAATTCATTTAGCTTCTCTGTTATGGCCTTGTTTCCTCCTGTTGTACTTTGTGTCAAAGAGATGTCTAGGTTTCTATTTCCCTTGCAAGACTAAAATACTTTATTCTCCAGTGAGAGGTATCAAGGAATAGAATACGTTGGGTCATCCTGTTATGGTCAGTACCAAAAACATACACGCACTGACACATATGTACACTCTTGGGTTGTACCTACATTTTGGATACTGTGGGTGAGAAAGGTGTATGGCTTAAAAGGGGAAGATGGGAAGATTCATTCTATTCTTACTTTACTTTACGTGCACACAGGAGTAAATCTGTTGAAGCAGCTGAATAAAACCAATATTGTAACTAAGCCCAGACACTCAAAGTAGAACAGTGGAGGACAAAAGGTCTAATAGGTCTATCTTGAGCTAGAAGTGAAAGCAAGAAACGGAAGCGATTCTTTTCTCCCACAAATGAAAGCCTTACAACAGAGTTCTGCACTCTGCTGGAAGGAGACTTTTTAATGAGACATTTCTGTCAAAGAGTCCTGATTGATTGAGTGAGACTGAATGCAGCCATGAAGTATATAGCTGCTTCACTGGGATTTTCATCAGGAGGTATTTGGGTGGCAGTAGAATAACTGTTACTCAGGGGTTGGGGCAATTGCATAGGATGCAGGAAATCTTCATGTTTATGCTTTACCGCCCTTACAAGCTGCTAGTGAGTCAGTCCCATTGGGTGATCTTGATGCATGTATTTCTTTCTCCACACTTATATAGATAATCCTTGATTTGCAGAGAGATATTGAGGTCTGTAAATCATAGATGTGGGGCTGGACAACATGAAGATGCAGCACTGAGAGTGTTACTGAAGTAACTGTGGCTTTTGAGAATAAAAATTAGGTCTTCTGGGGTGTCATTTAGCCTTTCACCATCAAATACAATTTAATATGAATTATTTAATTTGATCACAATCCAACTTTCTACTTCTTAAAAAGAATAGGAAATCACTTTACTTATTATAAGTCAGTGATCCAGAAACACTGCAGAAATCTCTCTCAGATGTATTCTCCCTCCTGAACACATCCTTTCATATTCTACCTTTCATGGTGTGATGATCTCAAACAAAACTGTAAATAGACACAGTAAACCAGAAGATTGGGCTAGTTTAGTAAGCTTTTAACCATACTTTTCTTTGAATTTACATACCTGTCAGAAATCAAAGGCCCTTGCAAACACAGTGTGATGATGCTGAAGTTCCAGCCCAACCCTCCCTGAGAAACCTGCCCGCTGGCCCTCTGCCGCCTTCTCACTTCCCTGCCTTTCTCCCAGGCAGCCCGCTTGCTGCATTGCCAGAGCAATTCTGCAGGCAGAGTTGAGACATCTTTTATTTTTCATTCTAGTGAGGTTTTATTGTGTGAGGGAGGGAAAAGATTGGAGGAAGGAAGAGGATTTTTTGTTGGTTTTTTTTTTTTTTTTTTGGTTTTGTTTTGGGGTTTTTTTGTTGATTTTGTGGGGTTTTGTTTTGGTTTAGTGTTTAAAGTATGCAATTCTGGGATGACATTTTCAGGTCTATTTTCCAAATTTTTCTTAGATTACTAGACCTAAAATAATTAATTTTTTTTTTTAAATGCTAGTTCTATTCTGAGTATGAAAAATCCAAGTTGTGATGCCCCAGCAAGTTGGACAAAGCACTCCAGCTTTGCCTGTATTACTACTTCTTTCTCTCCCTGATGCAGCACCAATGCAGCTGACAAAATATTGCATATATCTGTGCTGAGAGATTTGACCTGAGGCTTGTCACCAAGCTCCTACAGCCTTGATATAATTGACTGTTTGGCTTTGACAGCCCTTTTCAGCAATTGTTTCAATTAACCCTGGGGACTGAGAGCTCCTCACACCAGCACAACACTAAATTTCTCTTCTCTAGACAAGAACTTAATGGATCATCTAAAGCAGGTTTCTTCCTGAATCAGCTACTGAAACCTCTGTTTAAGATGAAGAAGAATTGTGGGACCCATTTGTCATAACTCAACAGCCAAATAATAAAACAGTTCTAATAATTCAAGAGCCCTTGATTGTCCAGCTGCCAACTGGAACGTAAAAAGAGTAACATATCTATCTACACAGCTTCCTTTATCCTGTGGTGTGTTTGGCAATCTTGAATTGCTAAGAATAAGGGCAAAATGTTATTCTTTAATTTGACCCCAACTTCCCAGCAAATTAATCTCCATCAGGTACACATCAAAAGAGAGTAGCTTTTTCTTGTGTAATCTGAGCACTGCAGCACAAAAGAGCACAGAAATTAAATTACAGTTGTGGTCTGTGCAATGCAGACTCTAAAAAGCAATGTATAACACCAAACCTGGAAACCAAACATATGAACTAAGGCAGCAAAGGAAGACATGAACATATTCTCATTAAATCTTGCTTCTATCAAAATCTTGAGTCAACCTATCAAAGAAATCCCATTAGTACCAAACCAAGAGCCTAGGTACAGACCCCGTGAACTACTGCTGGATTTTTGCTGCTGCTTCAGGGATTTTCCTTCCCTCTAAAATTCACCATGGACTTGTTTAACAGCACAAACTGTTTGTTTAAAACCTCAGGTGTGCTTAATATTTTCTTTTTCCAAAAGCAGTTATAATCTTTATTTTTCTAAAGAAAAATTAATCCCAAGAGAGAAAAAAGAATTGGATAAGGAAGGAAGGTGGGATGTTTTTTCCCCTTTATCTCACTCAATTCTGTTTAACCGAAAAAGCAGTAAAGTTCTGAGAGCCTGTTCTTACATGTTTACTCCTTACGTAAGGCTTCACTAGAAAAAAAATGTGTTTTAAAATAAACTCCAGGCAAAAACCTTTGAGAAGGAGAGTTGGGAGTCTGTGCCATAATCAACCATCTCACTTCTGTGAAAAGCACAAAAGTGTTTTTCACTAGGATTTTAGCCAAAGATAACTAGCTCGTATTAATAACACATTTGTACTCTGGGAGAAATCCAGCCTAGGGGTCTGAGCTATAGAGGCACCAGTCACCTGCAGCTCTGATCAACTTCAATGGGAAGTAGATGTCTCTGTAGATCAGAATTTACTGGAACAGAAATTCAGCCTCAGGATAAAATAAGACTTTTAAAAGAAATTTCATTTACAGAAAGAAATGTGACTGTTTAGGGTGGTTGCAAGCTGCTATGTAAGGATCTCTCCAAAGGCCCCAGCCACTGTTTGATGGAGTAGTGGCAAGGGCATCTACTATTGTGGCTACAACTCATATAAATTGTTAGTCTCCCTCATTAAAAAAAATCCAAACCCACAACTGCAAGTGACTGATGTCCAACAGGTACAGGAGGAAAATAATACTCCACAGAGTATCAGGTATGACAGCTTTAGCGCTAGGGAATAGCTTAGGGTCCCAGTTCTTTGAATGATCTTTATGTAGAAGTCACTGGTGTAAAGCAGAAACTGATTTCTTGAGTAAAAGTTTTAGAATTCATCCCAGTAGTCCATGAACATTGTAAATGTGCAAATAAACACCTGTTCTTGAATCTGTCAGGAAAAAGAAATTTAAGTGGAGCCTTGTAATAAGAGGAAGGCAAAAGATGACATGAGGAAAAAAGAATTGTAATTGCCTATGTTTCAGAAATCAAACAGCTAGTGAAACAAAGCTCATTTTAATGTCAACACCTAGATGCTATTTTGGAGAAAATAGTGATGGAGGCTGAATTGTGGTTAGGAACCAAGTAAAAGGACTGGGCAGTGTTTTTACAGCATGCTAAGGGTGAAATTTTCAGAAGTCCTGGACATTCGTTTCCACTGTGGTACTAACTGCCACATTTTTCAGAGTGTCCAGTAAGCTGAGGTCCTTTGACAAACTGGCTCCTTGTTATTGTAGTTACTTGCTTGGCTAGCTAGGGCTGTGGAAAGGCTTCCTGAGTCTTGAAGGTACCAGATGTATTGGTCTTCCTTTTCTTCTTCTCTACTGCTGCTGCTGTTCTTAGGCAGAAGCTGAGGTATAGCTCTCTATGAAATTACCACAGCGGTTCAGCAGCCTGAATCTACTTTAGGAGTCGCTAATCATGTTAAAGCTGCATTAATTTTAATAATGGGGGAAGGCATGATGTATTTTGAAAACCTTTGAAGGCAAGAGTTTAACACTCCGTGAGGATTACCAAGCTAGGGCTGGTTGGTTCAGGCAAACCAATTTATGGCTGATTCGGTTTAATATCCTTATATGTCTCCAACAACTACTTTACCCCTAGAGCAAGATGCAAGTTTTAAATTTTTTAGCCAGAGTTTTTGGCAGTTCTTGGTCTACAACCTCTGTTCTAAAAACAACTTGAACAGCTTTGCAGAAGTAGGGACTGACATCTTAGAGCACAAGGCCCTGTTCACACGAACATTTATTTGGGTCATGTTTATGGAATATTTTGTGGTTAGGGTTAGATTTCACAGGACCATTAGAAGAAAACACATGTTGAATCCAATCTGTTTCTAAGCTCTGAGTGGAGCTGTAGACTAGCGTTAGATGAGGTTTGCTTACATTTTCCTGCTGGAGTTGTGCTGCCTTGACAGTGGTGATGATGGAGCCCTGGTGTCTTCTCTAACAAAATGTTTCATATGTTAAAGCAGAACAGTATTCAGTGAGAAATTAATCACCAGTAGCCTGGTGGTTAGGGAAGGTACAACTATGGGGTTAAATGACTTAAGGCAGGGGAAGGAAGAAACTTGTAGCCCTGCATGGTGTTTGGTCCCCTATTTACTGGTCACTAGTGTCACAGCAGAGTTTTTGTGAGCATCTAAGCTGTCACTTTCTTCATTGATCTTGCAAGCACCTAATTGGAAAAGTCAATTATTTACCAGGCTCTGCCTGTAATAATTCTCAAGCAGCACTGTGGGTAGCCAGGGATAGCGTGTTGTTCTCTGTTATCTTCTTCCAACAATTAGTAAACTCAACCAGCATGACCAACTCGCATTCATTATCACAATTACAGAACACCTCTATTTCTTTCATGTTGGAGCTTGTACCTTGCTGCTTGAGCACCCTGCTTGCTACAGTGGTCCTAAGTACATCAGTATGTCAAGGCCTGGTGGTAACAACTGAACAAGGCACCAAGTTTTTTGCACAAATGAGCGCCTAAATTTTTGTACACATATAAAGGATGTTGCATACCAGCTATTCAGCTATGCACTCAATATTTTACTAGGGAATAAAGTCAACATGGTGCACTGAAAAGGGAAGATGAGAGAGAACCAGGAGCTTTACATTAACTTCTCAGCTCAGTTACTGACCTGCCATATGACTTCAGGCCACCTGTTTCTGCTCTTCTTTCCTTTCTTTCCCCACCACTGGAGGATTTACAGTTCTAGGGATACCAGCCAATTCGTTAAGTGTTTCTGCAGTGCCTACATATGGGGAACCCAGTTGCATCTGAGGTGTCTAGGTCCTGTGTGCAAACACAGAAAGAGTTCTCTGTTTGTCTTGTTTCCCAACTCAAGTTCTAACCCTGAAATTGTTTACTCTGACTTTTTTTGCTCTGCTCTGACAGCTCATAGCCTAAGTCAGGATTTCTGAGCCATATAACTTTTTTCATTAGAGAGAAAACTGTACCACCAGCCTCTGTGATTGCAGAAGGTCCTGAATGTAACCATCTCCAGTAATTAGACCTAAAGACAGAACACTTGGGAATCTGCAATTCATGAAACTTTCAATGTTACAAATCATAATTTGCCCAGTTTTTAAAACAATGACATTATCAAATGTATATGAATTAATTTAAAGGCCTCACTGGGCCTTTAATTTAAAAAGAGCAACAAAATAATCCGTTTCTTACCTGGTACTGTATCAGAGGCACTTGCTAAGGGACACAGGGGCTTCTACAGTAATGTAGGGAAGGGTAATGACAGGAAAGCAAAAGGATTTGAACACCAGAATTAGCAGAATTTCCTTACAGATTAGTGTCTTTAAATCAGTTAACTCCAGCATCCAAGAAGGTGCAAGCTCTATGTGTCTTGAGTAGCCTGAGCGTTTATACAGGTACTGTCCCATGTGGAGTTGCTGATGTGTAAGAAAGGCATGAGGTCAGAGCACATCTTCAGTGACAACCAGTATAAGGCTGCTCTTCTCTACCAATCCACATCTTTTTGTGAAGCTTTAAGAATTCAATTCCTTCATTGAGTTTAGCAGGTTAAAAAAAGTAAAGAGGGCAGCAGGATAAGACGTGTATGCATTATGCATGAAGCGTCATTGCAAAAGCTTCAATTTTTACAAACTGGATAGTAACAATGAGAGAAAAGGAGGGCAAAGAATAGGAAATGTTTGAAGATGTGTTTTGGAAAGCATATCACTGAAGGCTTCATATCTAGGGCTTTATGCTGAGTAAGTTTTGGAGAATATCCGCTAAGAGGCGTGATGGTTCTCTGAGTCTGCAAACAGTTATATTACAGGATCAGATGTCTGGTGGTTATACTCTAATTCTGTAAATCATGGGGAGAGCGCAGGCTTTTGCACACATACTGTGAATTCCTTAACTTTTGAATTCCTATCTTGATAAACTTAATTTCAACATATATTTCATCATCTTCTCCAACAAAAATGAAAAAAAAAAAAAAAGGTTCAGTAGTGATATAAAGCACTTTACATGTTTGATGATGCAAAAACTGTAGAAGACATTTTAAAAATTATTTTTAAGGGCTTCTCTTTGTGGGACACAAGAGTTTATCATTACCAACCATACAATAAATATTTTTACTCTACACTCATAATATTGACAGAGTATTTGAGTAAGAACAATGTCTTTTAAGACATTTTTATTTCATATACATGTATAATTCAGAAAGCAACCTATGTTTTTCAAATAATTTAAAGAAAAACTAAATATTAAAACAGTGCAATTCCTGTTATGGAAGTTTTAAAGAAACTTAGAGAATGGAAGTAAATATTGATGTGAGTTACAGTGCTAAATCAGTTTTGAGAATAATAGCTTTTATTTTTCCCTATCTTCCTGTAAGGTACATAAGAATTTTTTTCTTCAATTCCATTTATTCATTAAGTTTAGTTCAATGTTTAATACAATAAAAGTCAAGAAATCCTGTGAGAAATTAAGAGAGAGCAAAGCTGAGGTTTTGTTGGGTGTGTGTGTGTTTTTTCCACCAGTAATATTAAAGAACAGTGAAAGGATGAGATCTATTAATTTAAAATGTGGAACAAATACAGGAGTAGATTTTTTTGTTGTTGTTTTTCATAAACCTTGTGATAGCTGATGTTCCCTTTATTGAAAAAATTTACTGTAAACACAAATGTATCTAGAGAAACTTAAATATTATATATAAATAAAACAAGAATGTAATTATAAATATTAAAGGGAAAAGTAATAGTGATCTGTGGTTTCAACTGAATTTCAGATTCTATCTGAATAGAGCTAAATACAAGCTTAAGAAATACTTCGTTCAGTTTTCCAACACAATGACAACGTAAAAACTAAAAATGTTAGTAGTGCATCCTTTGGCTTTGCAAAAGGGAAGAATAAGGTATAGTATTAAGATGTGTTTATACAAAAGATAGTGTATTTAAATGTTTTGTGTTATTTTGTGCATGTCCATGTGTATGTACATGCAAAAACGTTTTGTTACCTCGTTTCGAGCAAAAAGGTACAAATATCAAATGACATTGTGAGCCATGATTAACGTCCAATTTCCCCAGGCTACTGAAATTGTGGTGAAAATAGGTGCATCAAAATCCATTTACAATCACTCTTGTGTCCTATAATTTCAAGCACAATAATAATAATAGGAGAAATGATAAGCTAAAGGGGGAGTTCTTAGAACATCAACCAGTAGCAGCAAAAATCTCCTTTAAATAATGTTTCTAAAGTTTAAATCTCCCAGTGGTCTACAGAGATATTTTGGTTTGTATTACAATAAGAAAAATTTAAAATAAAAAATCATTATATATTTCCCAGCATGCAAATTGTGATTTACAGAAGTGTAAAGAGAGTCCTTGTACTGAAGATCCTAAACTCTAAATGACAGAGGGTTTTTTCAAGTTTTGTTTTCGTGCATGCAAAGCAGCAAAAATAATGTTGTAACATATCATTATCTGTGAAAAACTGAATAATTTAAAAACAATTAATGAAGACACGATTGTAACTACAGCTTCTGTAATGCTTCTTCAATAACTACTTGTCAGTCAACTAGAGACATCAGACTAGTGAAAAAAGAAAGAACTGGAGCAGTACATTTTCAGTATCCTTTGACAAGTGGCATAAAGAAAATAGAAGAAATAAAAATGAAAAGATGAAAGCAAACCTAGTTTAAAAATAGTTATGGAAGCTTGCTTTTTTTTTTTTTTTAAGAGTTGTTTAAACTCCTTATTTATAATCGAGCCTTTCAAATACACATGATTTGTTAGAGTAATATGTACCTTGGCTTTGTCTCTCTCCTTCTGTCTTCACACCGACTGCTATTTGAAGGCCTTATTTTATATGGCTGGACTAATACTATGGCACAAATTGCTACCTTTCGAAGGCTGTGATGTGAACCTGCCTGAACAATTGCCACTTTAGCACCACAATAAAAAATACCTTTCATATAACAACTCTCTTCCTTTCAGGAGGAATAATGAAATGAAGCAAAATAAAAAGGCACAACCATCCATTTTCCCAGAGGAATCGCGCTTTGGGGACGTTTTCTCCACTCTCAACTCCTAGAGTTTCAAAGCTGCTGAGCCGAGATGGGCACACGCAGCGCATGCTTCCTGCTGCGCTGTTCGTGCCCTGTCCTCTCTGAGGGCTCAGCAGACACCCTGTCACCAAAGCCAATCTCATGATCGTGTGGGGTTTTCTAAACACCCCCCACCCCGGCTTCCCAGTTGCAGTGGGGATCCTCTTCTGCCCCCCCTGCCTTGCCCTGCCCAGCTCCACAGGGTCTCATAGGGAGCTTCCTCCTCTTTCCTCTCCCTGTCTTCTCACTGCAGACAGGGGACACTAGGAGACACTTCTTTTATTAAAATAGGAAAGATGGGGCACGCTCCCTACAGGAGCTCATGTGAAGGGATGCACACGTTAGGTGATCCGCTGGTGCGTGAGGGCTGCATGCCTACGCTGGCGTGAGAATGTGCATATCCTGGGCCTCGCTTTATCCATATATTAGGCTAAAAGTGGTTGTCTTCAGTGCTCTCAGATGTCCAGATGAAGTGTCTGCATAGCTGCGAGGTTTTGGTTTTTTATTGTTATTAACCAGGCAGACAACCAATTTCAACTTGGTAAAAAAGATACATCCTATGTTTGGGTTCCTGTCATTCACACCAAGGCAACTCTTAAAAATTTTTTTTTCAAAATTTCAGTCCCCCTAATCTCATTCAGTAGGTGTTTAATTAAGGTTTTCTGACTAATAGCCAGCTATCTTTAGCATGGATGTCCACTCTCACTGTCTTGAGCCTGGTCTAATGGAGATGGTCATCACACCAGTTCAACTTAAGTCATTCCTCGCCAGCACCATTTTTATTTCAGCTACTGAGTTCCTTTCTGTTTTCCATTCAACTGCTTCCTAGTAAAATTAAGCTAATTTCTAGTAAAATTAAGCTAAACCCAGCATAGACCATTTTGTGCACAACAGCTCTGATTTAGCTAATGCGAAGATCTCATCATGCAGGCGAGACCCAGCAGAAGCAGGATATGGAATTTGATTCTCATCCAGAGACAGAGTTGACCTTGGTACTGTTGCCTACGGGGAGAGCAGAATGGGGAAATTTGGACCTGTGTTTTTAAGCCATGTCTATCCTGTGACTAAACAGAAGGACTTCAGCCTCCAGGACTTTATGTTATAGCAGAAGTATAAAACTCATATTAAAGACATTGTTAAAAGTGGCCTTCAAGTAACAGATTTTCATGTTTCTCTCTTCTAGTTCAGAATCCACACTGAAGAAAATACCAAACATTTCTTACTCATCTGCTCTTTGACCATTTGGACTATAATATATTGCAGTTTGATCCTATGACACTAACAAAGCAGTCACATGTCAGTTTAGCAAGGGTCCTAATGTCAGATACAATCCATCACTTAATATACCTGTGAATCTTAATAAACAGAGGCTGAAGTCCAATGAGAAATCTTTTAGAAAAAGAAACAAGGGTATTTACATCTTTCTTTGCCAAGAAGGCTAGGAAGAGCTGCAGTTTTTTGTTCTGAAAGTGCTGTGAGACTTTGCCCTTCTTGTTACACAGCAGTATCTTGAACATTCAGCCCTGGCTGATGTGTGTGCCATGTAACAAGGTCTGGGAGAGGCAGAGCTCCTACAAAGAGAGTCCTGGATGCTGAATATCTCAGATTTTGTGCCAAAGTTTCACCTGGGAACATGTGAAAATGTCAGAACTGTAAATTGGTTTCTCTTTCCTTTTTATCACAGACGTAGCATTGCCCTCCCAAGTCCCCGATTTCCTTCCGTCTTGCGATAGACACAACTAGCTGCTGCTTGACAGCAAAGCTTACAGGCTTGTGAATGCAAAGTAAGGACAGTTGTTCAAGAAGCTGTTCTTCTAGAATTAGCAATGTGGTGTACTGGTTGCTCACCCCATGGCAGGGTTTAAGCTATATAAAGCACAAAATTACTGCTTTTAGAAAAGGCAAAGATTCAATTCTTTATTCAGAGGTAATGAGATGATAATTTGAAGGTGAATACTTCTTAATGATTATTCGTCAGATAATGAGAAAGGTCTAGCTTAATGCTCTGAGACTTTGTCTAGAAACCCCACAGCAACCTGGAATGTCATTTTACTAGTGCAACCTGTGGAAACATCTGACATCTTTGTATCCTTCAAAACTTTATTCTTGTACTTTAAAGTTTCAGAAGATGAAACCATTATTTAGCTGGTGAATATCCGACTGAGAGATATGAGATGGTGTCAATAGAAATAATTTTGTAAACTAGACAGGACTCATAGATGTTTATAGAGAGAACCCAGCAGCCAAAAGAATTTTGCACCTGCATCCTCCTGTGGAGAAGTTTAAGTGTCTGGGTTTTCACAAATAATAGGTGCTCATGAGGGTACTTAACAGTGAAACATTAGTATCCAGCAGATTTTCATTGCTCTCCTGAGTACTGATATTTTAAGGAAAAAAAAGTAATGAAAACTTTACCTAGCCTAAAAATTTCAGTTATGGTGCCAACTACTTTGGGAAATCCAGCGCCAGCCACGAGCAGAGCACAGCAGCCTGCTGAAGAGCTACTGCAGCAGAACGGTTAGCGCAGCTGGGACTGCTCTGGAACACCTGTAAAGCAAAACTCACAGAAGATTATACTGGCATGTCGTCTTTCGCGGCTTAAAAATGAATGAATACGTAAATAAATAACCTTGTGGGTTCCAAGCCCTTGCTTTGCTCCGGAACAAAAGCATCTCTAGCTTTTCTTTTGCCTTTCTGTCCCCGCAGCCTGACTACTTGCGTTTCAGCCAACATCTTTGTAAGAGACCGTTCCGTCCCTTTTTGTGTATCAAAAAGTACAAAGAGGAAAGGTGCAAGTATATTTAAGTACAAAAGCGTCCATCGGCCGTTCAAAAGCCTAAGTAAATATTTCGACTGGTGCACTACGTACCACCTCACCGCAGGAAGAGGCTAGCAGGAGAGAGTTCGAGCAGCGCAGTCCGGCGCGGCAGCGTGTAGAGACCAGTCAGAGACGGGCGCAGCCCGCGCCTCCCCCATTAAACGCTGCTTGGCCGCAGCGCGGCTTCGCGGCTGGGCCCCGCGGGGCTGCGCGCCCGTGCCCGCCCGGCACCCCCGCTCCTCCCTACGGGAGACAGCCCCGGCGGCGGGAACGCGTCTTACGCGGCGGGGAAACCGCCCGCCGCACCGGGCCGCGGGCTTTCCGCGGGAGGAGCACGACGGCGGCGACCCGGGCGCGGGCGCCCTTAAAGTTTCTCGCCGGCGGTGTGCGCGGAGCTGACCCCAAACGCGCCCGCGCCGCCCCGCTTCTCGCCCTCCCGCGCCGTGAGGCTCCCCGGCGGGCCCGCCGCGGGACCAGCGGCTTTGCCCACGCCGCTCCGCCGGCGGGGAGGAGGCGGGCAGGCAGGGGCTGCTGCGCGGCCGCAGCGGGGGCTGCCGCCCCCCCGGCGAGCGAGCGGCGAGTCCCCTCCCCGCACGGCGCCCGGCGGCGGAGGGACGGACGCCCTGCTGCTGCCGCCACCCCCGGGGACGGGGGCGCACGGCCGCCATGTGAGAGAAACGGGGGCCGCGGCGGAGCCCGCCCCCGGGGCGGCGGGGCCGGATCGGCTGGCCGCCGCGCTGCGCTGCAGGCTTTGCAGGTCCGCGGCGGCGGGCGGGCTGCAACAAGCCACGCCGCCCGCCCGCCCGCGGCCCCGCCATGGGAGCCGGGCGGGGGGCGAGGCTCGCCGCCCCGAGCCGCCGGCGGGGCTGAGCCCGGCTCCAGCGCAGGTAGGGAGACGCCGGGCCACGCCACGGGGGAGGCTGCTAGGCTGGGGAAGGGGCTGGCGCCGGCTTCCCCCCTCACTCCCCCACACCCCACCGGGAGGGGGTCGGGCGGCACTGCCCGGCCCGCTGGAAACTTTGGGCGGGGGGAGCGCGCTGCCCGCTGGGGCTGGGGCTGAGGCCGGCGGGCGGGCGGGCGGAGAGGGAGGCTTTGAAATGGCTTTGAGGAGCCGTACCTCGGAGGTGGGGCCGCGCCGGTAAGCTGGAGCGCCTTTGCCTGTCGTGGCCGGAGTAGTGTACGTGTTTTGGTTTGGGTTTTGTGGTTTTTTTTTAATCCGGTGTGGTGTGCAGCGTTTTAAGGACAGGAGCCGGGAGGGTTGCTGAACTCCTGGAGGATGTGGGTTAAATGAGCCTCTGCTGCGGAAACTCTTAACGGCTCTGCTTTGCCTTTAAAACACGGGGAGAAAGAGGTGGTGTGTGCTTGTCTAGATAGTTCTGAAGAGAGGTAGCTTGGCTCTGCTCGCTTTAATGTGCATGGGTTTAGTTGTCTTTAACAGAAATGTCCTCACTGGTAGACATTTAAAAAACCCCAAACAACCAAAACAACAGCGCACATCAGAATGAATAAGAGGTTAATGAAAATCACCGTGCTTGCAGTCAGCGAATAGGACTCAATCGGGTGATTTCTGTTCCGGACTCTACTGTGTTTTGGGGACCTCCGTTTAATTCAGCGTGTGTGCATGCATCCTCTTCACGTTGTTGTCATTTGAAAGGAAAAATAACCCCCAAATGTTCTGGGTTTTGCATGCACCTGCCTTTGCAAATCCTAACTCCTTGGAGTTCTGCGTGGTGCTCTCACAGAGCCGAAGACGCCTGGTCCGTGTCCAGAGCCCTGCTATTTATAAGAATTGGCAGAGTGGGGGAGGAGGAAGAGGAGGGATGCAGCACAAGGCTGTTGTTTGGCTTTTGCATAAGCTACCGAGACAGGTTGCATGTTGTTTGAGATGTTGCATCGGTGGAGGCGGGGGGGTGGGGGTGGGGGGGGAGAAGTGCAGAAGCTGAAGTGTTCCCAATCCTTCTCTTCCTAGGGACTGTGGATCTGTGAAGCGCTTCCCTCCGATGTGAATGCAGTGTCCCCTGTGGGATGCAGTAGGTGATGCCCAGCTCTACTGCAATGGCAATTGGAGCTCTCTCTAGTTCTCTTCTTGTAACCTGCTGCCTCATGGTTGCCCTCTGTAGCTCCACCATACCTGTACAAAAACTGGCTAAGGCTCAAGACAAACAGGAGATAAAGGCAAGCCAGGAAAAGAGGGATCACACATCGACAAGGGACAGCCAGACAGGCCCAGGGAGAATGAATGAGATCGGCAGGAGTGGGAGGGAGGAGGGTAGCAGGGACTGGAAGAGCAAAGGAAGCAGGAACTACTTGAACAAGGAGTCCTGGACTAAGCAAAAGCAGGCTTGGAACAGCCAGGGGACAAGCAGTAAGTCCGGGAGCATGCAAGAGCAAAGGGACGCCGCTCCGGAGGAGCCTCGGGTGGCTGAAGATGCATCTCTTCCAGAAGCCGTGGCAAGTGTCACTCCCGAGCCTCCAGAGGAGTACGCCTATCCGGACTACCGTGGGAAAGGCTGCGTGGATGAGAGCGGCTTCGTCTATGCCATTGGGGAGAAGTTTGCGCCAGGCCCCTCTGCCTGCCCCTGCCTTTGCACTGAAGAGGGCCCGCTGTGCATACAGCCCGAGTGCCCCAGGCTCCACCCGCGGTGCGTCCATGTGGACACCACGCAGTGCTGCCCACAGTGCAAGGAGAGGAAGAACTACTGTGAGTTCCGAGGGAAAACCTACCAGACCCTAGAGGAGTTCATGGTAAGGGCTGAAGACGAAAGTAATTTTGTGTGTCCTTCTCTTGTTGAAAGTGGCGTTATGTTCTTCAAGCGCTTCCTCGGAGGGCGTTCTGGGTCTCCCCCCTCCCCTTTTCATTTCTGTGTTAATATTACTTCTGCAGTGCTGTAAAACATTCCCCTTAAACATGACCTTTCTTGCTCTGTGATACTGTAAAATTTTTAAATGAGGGGACTAATCTTTATTAATTCCTTTGGTATTTACAGTAAAAAATGCTACTTGAAAGGGTGATACTCGGTGGTGATGTGGATTTTATGAAAATTTTCAGCAATACATTTGTTTCCTTATTTAACTGTTAACTGTGAAACTTCTACCTTGCAGGGATCGAGCAAGGTTTTGTGGGCTGACTTCTGTTCCCAGTAATCAGTCTGTGATAACAGTCATTTCTCTTTTCCTTTTTAACCATTTAAACTGTGCTGCCAAGGTTGCGTCACGTTTGCTTTCTGAGAATGACTGTGGGCCTTCTTTTTAGTAAGAGCATGGTTCGCAATCTGGATTACAGTGATACCTAAACAAAGGACTTGAAAACCTTTATGTTTAGGGAAGTCCTTTTAGACTAGGGCCTTTTTAGCATTATTGTACAACGTCATTATCATTGAAAATGCAACTAACTACAGTGTGCTGAAAAGTTTTGGAGTTGGGGCTGATTTCCTGATTGCTTATCTTACCTTTTTTCCTTTAGTATTTTATCATGGCTGAGATCTGTGAGCAGGCTCTAAGGATTTGATTGCGAATGACTGTTAAGATACAGGGCTGGTCCAAAACCCATTTCTGAACACAACAAAGATTTTTGAGCTGAATGTGTTGAGGGAAGTACAAAATCCAGTGCAGGGTTCTGGAAGCTTGAGCCCCTCTCAGGATGGAGAAAAAATGTATTTGTGAAGGCCGTAAATGAGTTGCCACCTCTCCTCTCTGTGGTATTTGCATGTTCTTGGAAACTTAACTTTGATTCATAATGTCTTTCCGTGTTCTTCAACTTACTGAAAAATAAATAAATAAAGGAGCAGAATTATTCTCTCCAGAATAAATCACAGCTCTCTTCAGGCAGTAACGTGTGGAGCACTGGTGGATTTCAAAGCATGGCAGAAAGCATCGTACTGTCCTCCCTTTTTCCATGTCACCCCCAAGGATTGCATTCAGCTTTGGGGTGGCAGATGGATTGTGAGATCCTTCCTTTTCCAGCAAAATTAATTCTGAGGGATGGCCAAAACAGTGATGCTTCTGCACAGGTTCTCTGTAGGTCAGAGTTTTAAAGGCTTCTCCACACTCTTCATTCATTATCTTCTAACGAGTTGCATTTCTTTGTCTTTTTATATAGTGGTGTCATATTAATGGCTGTACAGCAAGCCTAAAACACCTTATTGTGTTAAGTGTGTGGCGAGAGAATAAAACCTTAGGGCTCCCTGTTACATTTGAGCATGGCTGGCAGCCTTGGTAAAAAGGAAGTGCTGAACAGTGACATTTACAGAAACGTTCTGAAAAGACTTTGGCTTTCAGCTTTCTGTTTTAACCCCATTCAGCCTTCAGCCCTTATGTTGATACCTTCCTGTAATGAAAACATCGGTTCACTTACCACTTTGTGTTAGCCAACTTTGGAAACACGAGTGAGAAGGGATGTTTACTTGGGATGTAGAAGGAAAGTTACGGATGCAGTTTGGCGGTGGAAGTGCAGCCTGTTTATTTTGATGTGTGAGGACCTTGGTTTTCAGTTGTGTTTCAACGTTGGTTCCAATATTGTGAGCACAAAACTGTAAATGCAGCTGTTTGCCCGTGCCACTGCGATCAGTGGACATGTCTGGTGACGTAAGGTACAGATGTAGTCAGATCGCTGCTGCTCAGTGGAAACAATTGCAAATGCAAGTGATTGCACATGGTTTCAAAGGTCGTTTTACAAGTTTAAAGTTGATGGTCTTAGAGAGGTTACTAATATCCTATCTTTTGATTAAGGTCAGGGAAGGAGTTATGAATGGATAGCAATCTGACTTTTCTCTGTGTTTGCACCTACCATTTGTGGCAGAGTACCAGACATCACTGAAGGAAGAAGGTGGTGACCTCCTAACTTTTAAGTGACTTTATCTGCACAAACGCTTACGTATAGATGTGTAAATATGCATGCAAGTTTAGGAGTTTGTATATAAAATTCACATATAGCTTGGCATGGCAAAAAATTGCCCTTACCAGAGCCAGTGCTAACTTGGAAGCTGAGTGTGCCAGGGAATGGGAGGTTTGATGCATTTCTTCTTTGATTCACAGTCCTTTCTGCAGGCTTTGCTTGTGTGTGTATGCACTTGGTTTTTTGTTTTCAAAAAAGACATGGATGTTGACACAAAACACAACACAGGTGTGGGGGAAGGATAAGGTCTCATAGAGCTGTTTCCATCAGCACCAGTGTACTCCCCTGTGAATATTCTGAGGCAGGATGGCAGAGGGATCACAACATGCAGATGAGTGAAACTGGGAGCAAAAGCCTTAGTTGGTGAAATGCAATGAGGATAAAATTCTGCACTGGAGCTGGAGATTGCTGAGCACGTGCTCCACTAGATGTTTTTCAGCCTCACAGTAAGATTTGAAAATGCAGGCTGACTTACAAAGTCATAGCCTTATGAGGACCATAAATTATCTTCAGAAGTGTAATGTTTGGGAAAGACCTCCATTTTTGAAAGTTGTTGCTTTGCATGTCATCTTTAGAATTTCTCTGCTATCAAAAATTGTATTTATTTGTGAATAAGTTACTTGGAAATCTGGAAGTCAACAAACCCAAATGGATTTTGAAACATCTGTGGTATTTTGAAGGCACAGAGAAGTAAAAACAAGGCTGGTATGTTTATTCTTGTCAGCCTAACCCCATTCGTGTTCTCCTGAGTTGTGTGAGTGGCAAGGAAATACTAAGAAAAATTGCAGCACAATAGCAAATAAGTTTGGGATTATGATTGATTTTTATTTTTTTTTAACTTAGATGCTTTCAAGGCTCAAGGAACCAAATGTAGATTGTATATATTTTTTTAATTCAGACTTTTTGTTGGTTTGGTTTTGGTTTCGTTTGTTTTTTTAATTAAAGTTTGGCACATGGAAAGGGGGAAGAGAAAGCTCAAATTACTTTGGACCAGAATTTCAATGAGTGCCAATGATTTGTCACTTCTTAATTATGACAATTTACACTAAGTTGCTGGATAAACCTGCTACCCTTACTAAGCTACAGTTTTCTTTGTGCCCCACTAGTGGGAAATCTACCTGTTTACACGATGGCATGTTTGCTTTTTTACAACATCTGCAACTCCATTTATACATCTGCTCATAAACTTCCCTTTAAACAATTCTAAAGAAGTTATTTCTTTTGCCATCTGTACTCTATTTTCTACAGGTTTTACAGCTGCCTGGTGAATACATAAGACTTCTGTGCCTCTCGTCTTCCCACAGTTTTTGCATAGGTGGAACTACAAACTACTGCTGCTATAGAGTTAATAGCTTCATCTGTAGACAACAGAGATGTGGTATCATTAGTCTTCAGAGAGAGGTTGATAGGTGGTATTATTTCCAGTCCAGCCTGGTTATGTCAGATGTTCTAAGCTTGAGTGCTGCTGGGCTGCTTGTTTCCCAGACGAACAAGTGGGATGCTCGTTGCATTGGCTGCCACTAGGAACTGTGCTGCAGGGAATGCACCTATGTTATGAGAGTAGAAGAGAGGAAATGTAGGACCAGTTTTGTCTTTTCATTCTGATTTATTTAGCTGTTGTTACATATACACACTATCTTATTGTCTCTTTCTCTAGTGATGATTATGTCTCCAAGTATTAAGCTGCCATTAAGATGTGGAAAGAAGTGGTGATTTTCTACAGTTCCTACAGTAAAAAGCAATGCTTTACTATGTAGTCCAAAGATAGACAGATAAAGGTTGACATTAATACTATCTTAGAAGCCACTGTGGTTCACTTACATACCTGAAAAGAGCGTTGTAGAAATGAGCACATGGAGACCTTCCTTAACTCTGCTACTGTTACTCATATTGGTGGTTTGTACAGGTGACGGTACTTATCAAAGGTGTATCACATGTATTCCCCTGAAATCCTATGATTACACAGGAAGGGTGTTCATGGCTGCAGTATCACATTAACAGTATACTCATTCATGAAAGATGTAGTCTTCATGTGGATGTGCTTTATAGGACGCAAATGCTATATTCTGAATCATCATTATTAGATAAAGATTAGATCAATTCTGTTTTTCATTCAGTAGTATTTTCAGTGCTTCATTAAATGGCTTCTTGTTCTAAGAATTTTAGGCTTCTGTCAAATTTGGAATTCTAGTAAACAACCTACTTAATTAGAATATGTTTAGATTTTACATATGAGAGATTTTAGGAGTAACATCTGTGGGCTGTCTTGTTTCCTGATTATCAGCAGATACTCTAGTTATTACATCACTTCTAATAATTGAATGGCACAGCTACTAAACGTTGTCCTGGAAGAGGGAATATCTGTTGTTGTAGTTACTGGTCTTGTTGAACTGTGATGACTGGCAAATTTTTTTCATCTTTTTCAAGTCATGGCAAAAAATGTTAAACCTGATTGAAAGCCTTGTTGAGCCTGATCCTTGGAATTGAGTTCTGGTAGCTTTGATCAAGTACGATTCCTTAAAAATAATAAAATCAGGAGCTCAGTTTTGCTGATGCTCCAAATTTCACGTGCAGTTCAAGTGATTACCTGGAATACCTGAGCCTCTCGACTGGATCAGAAACCTCCTCATCCACTGATGCTCCAGCTCTGCAAGTGAACGTGGCAGTTTATAAACAATTACAGGACAAAGTTCTTGTCCCAAAGCCTGCAATAAAAATCTGCAGTACTGGGCTGTCAGCCTCCTTGTAGCATTTTATAAACATATGGTGTGGTGTTATCCTTGGTAGAGTGTAAAGCAAAGAGCAAACTGGAAGTGAGTAGCTAGCAAAGGAAGCCTGGAAAAATAATAGTAATAAAAGCAGAAAGCAACAGAGCAAGAGACCCTATTTAGGCTTTCTAAGCAGAGGGGACGGCATGAAAGATATGTGAGTGCATAAGCCAATAACAGCCCTGGCAGGTGGGAAGAGAAGTGGCAAAGCATGGATGAGCATTTAGTTGGAGATGATGCTGTGCAAGCATCAGCATATTTGAACTTTGAAAGTGAGAAAGATGTGAAAGAGGCAAGCAAGCAGAGAATGGATTTGATGAAAAGATGTGGTGGGCTGCCTAAGGAATAGGGAGAAGAAACAGATGATCTGCAAGTTAGACACCTGGATGATTCTTAACAGAGAATATATATTTATTTTTTTTTTATGATTTGAGGTTACTCTGCTTTTATTGGAGAAATGCAATGGGTGGTTGTTTGCATCAGCTGGAATCTGGAATGAAAAAGGGTCCTTAAAAAATTTACCTTATCCTTAAGGAAACCAAGAATCTGCACAGATTATTGATTTAGAGGATCACTAATAATAACATTCAGCTGCATTTTCATCCTGCACTCTGAGCATGGATACCAGTGTGGGTTTTTTTGGAGTACAGCAATGAGATTTACAGTATACCATTTATTGCTCTTTAGCATCCTTGCTTCCCTCTGCCTCCAGCTCCTTGTGTATGAGGATGTTGGCGAGGTAATGTGCAGTGCCTGCTCAGGAGCGCTGAAGAGGACAGCTGGAATTGTACATGTGGCAAATGTAGGCATTTGAAAGTCCATTTTTAACTAATTAGGGCCTTGATGCTGTTTTGTTTGGAATTAATTTCATTGAATTAGGTCATTCAAGTAATTATAGTACTCCTATTCTGTAGAGTTCTTCAAAACCAGTAACATTTCAGTAAGTAAAAAAGATGACTTGTAACATCCTGAAAAGAAATTGCAATGCAAAGAATGGGGTGAAGGAACATACAAGTATTACAGGGATGGTCCAAATACAATTAACCTGTGGGAGATGCCTCAATTAAAAGGATGTTTTTTTTCCTGACTTCTCTCTGAAAATTATAATTTTCAATAAAATACAACTTCCTGCTACTAAAAAGCTTTCAAACTGTAAAAACTGTAATAAGGATTTCCATTAAAAGAAGGTTCATATTTCACTTAGCAAAATTTTTCTTCTTTAAATACAGTATTTTTTGCTAAATTAGTTTTTGAACCTCTACTAGAATTAAAGTAGACTTCATCTAAATTATGAACTTAATTTGCTCTAAGTTCGTTAGAAATGTGGTAGGGAAATTTTTGCTTTATTTGTGTTAAAAGTCTAAAGTGTTCTTGTTCCCAGGATCCCTTTGACTTTCCAATTTGGTGCACAGGTTCAGAGCAGAACCTGTGGGTTTTTTTCTGCTGTGGTTCTCTAATTTTGCAGGAGCCCAGCCTTGCTCTCTGCATTATTCAGACCACAAAAAGCATTTGTTTTAAAGTTGGGAGGAAAAAGAGGTGAGGAAAGAACCATGTCAATGGGAAGATAGTTATTGCACACTTCATGAGGGCATTAAGTGAAAGAGTTAAGAAGTGACTGGATTTGTGTTTCAGGTTTCTCCGTGTGAGAAGTGTCGCTGTGAAGCCAGTGGTGAAGTGCTGTGCACTGTCTCAGCTTGTCCCCAGACCGAGTGCGTGGATCCGGTGTATGAGCCTGATCAGTGCTGTCCTATCTGCAAAAATGGTAAGCAACAGCTGCAAAACTAGAAGGGGGCTTCTGTCGGGGAGATCCATGTTGCTATGTTCTGGTTTTGAGAAATAATTCCATTATTTTCCTTTCCCCCCAAAAAATGGAGATGGAGAGGAGTTGTATGTGGATGGTGTCTTCCTGGTGTGAAGAGTCACATCTTCCCTTGACTGGGATGGACTCAATTATGACCTACAGGGATTTTTGTTGCCCAGGAGACAATTAGGGTGTTAACCCCAGATATTCGTGTGGCTTCTGGATATAAATTTTGCATGAACTCATTGTGGATATGTTTTATATAGGCACACAAAACAAAACTCAGGCTCTTCATGTTATCCACCTTTCAACGTGAGCAGGAAAAGTTACTTTTGTTCTCCCTTCTTATTTGTTCCCTTTTCAGAGATTATTATTTTTTTTTTTCCCCCGAGGCAAATCAAATGTACCTTATTGAGCTCATTTAATTTTCATAACTAAATGAATTAAACTCCCAAGTTTAATTGAATATTTTTCATAACTAAATTAGACAGAAAGTCTCTCTACTCCCAACAAGGGCTTGTATTAGATGAAAGTCTTGGTCTATTTAGAGGAAAAAATTACATGACACACTAGCTCATCACTTATAAAGAAGAAATGATAATTTATTAATAGAAATGAAAGCTGCAAAATCTCAAATTAAATTATATTTAAAATGAAAAAAGACATTTAAAAATATTCAGATAATTTGTAGCCATATATTATTTCTCTAGAATAGGTAGGTTCCATTACATTGGCTAAAACAAACTGATTAAAATTGTGAAAAGCTACGGGTGGAGAGAGTGTACAGCATATGCTTTCCACAAATTCAACAGTAGATGATAAGGGATAGTTAATTGCATTGGAGGAGTTTCATTTGTATGGGTATAAAAGTAATTGCTTCACATCCCTTAATTGGTTGTTACAACCCTGAAGGAATTTGTTCTCGGCTGTACAGCTTAAGGGTGCTCTGCTTCTGGAGGTGAGGACAGGCTTTTTTTGAGGCATTTAGGGACAGTTCCTGAGAGAGGCTGAATTTGGGAGCTGGTGGCGTGATAGCTAGCCAGTCCAGAGGATCTTTTAGCACTTGTTTGATGGCAAGAGCCTTCCTGACGCGCTCACAGGCTTTTTGTGCGCACCATGCTCTGCTGCAGTTCCCCAGGTCGGAGTGACTCTTGGCAGGCAAAAGCTCTGTTTTCAGTATTGGGGATGGAGTTACAAGCATAATGCGTTAAGTGTATATAGTCTTTCCTACTGAATTTCTCCAGCGGTGCTAATGGTGTTTGGAGCTGGATTGACTTTCCATAGGTGTGTGTTCTCCCACAAGCATCAACGTAATGCACTGCAGTGGCTCTCTCCCAGTGGTGGCTTGCCTTTGGATTAAGGTGGTACAGCAGTGTGGGGCTTGGCTTGGCGGTTTGCACAGATCCCCTGACACATTTCCCAGAAATGGGGCCTTTTTAAAAAATTGTACACAAAACATGCCTTAGTTGTGAGGAGGCTGCCCTCTCTCTGAGTGCTAAGACTGAATTACCAGCGTTCTGCCTGCCAGAAAAGTGTGGTCTCGTCCTCAGCATCTGAATCCTCAGTATTACTTGCGTATTCCTTGGGTATAACTACAAGCTGGCATCCCTGACCCAGTTTCAGACCAAGGTGACCAGAGCTGCCTGTTTCCTGTGTCACTTCTCTGCATGTCAGAGAACCAACAGTGGCTTTACTTGTTAGCTTTTAGATGAGGAAAAAAGCCATTAACAATAACAACATAACCAAGATAGTTCAGAAGCAGCTCAACTTTTCTGGTTCAGTAGCTTCAGTATAGTATCACAAAGAAATTTCTGAGGAATGCTCTCCATCTGGGGAGTGCATTTAAAAAAAAAATACCAGGCCGTTTGCTTCCAGAGCTTATTTTAAAGCATGGGACACGTGCAGTTTGCAAGTAACTTCACCAAATTGCTGAATGTTTTTAATTGGATTGGAGCAAAAACCTACTGAGCAGGAAAACCGAGCCTGCCTCATCCACTCATTTTCAAGCCTACTGGAACAAATGCGCTGTGAATGTGAGTCGGGGAAACAATCATCGCGTTGTGCTTCAGGGTTGATGGCTGCAGGGATGACATCAATGACATCATGTTAGTGACCCAAAAGAGCTTGGGTGATGTACAGGGAGCTCAGCTGCATAACCTGAGTGGTGGGAAGGGTGGAGCTGTCAAAAGCGTACAAAGTGAGGTGACTGCTGTCAGGATCGGCATCCCAACCTTGGTAGAGCAAGAAGGGGTGTGAGGTGAAGTTTGAGTTCTCTACATCTACTAACACTTGTGTGTTAAAAATGCACACGATCCAACTCGTGATTTCCCTCGCTTTCCTGGCACTTCATAACATATAACACTTTCCCAACTGGCCTGGCCTGCAGATTGCTGGCAGTGAACCAACAGAGCGAGAACTAAGCAACTACATCTGTCACTGGTAAGACCACATACAAATGCCTGATTAAGAATTATGGAGGAGATCTAGTGCAAGCCTGCCATTATTAGAAATGAATGAATTCAGTCTCTTGGCAGGTGTGACATGGTGTGCGTTATCTCTTGTGGGCAGGAGGGGGTGTAGTTGACTTCCCCAACCTGATTCCACAAAAGTGCTGGCAACCCTTCAAATGAGGGATGGATAGGTAACTGGATGTCAGACCTCCACAACTGCGCGCGTGTGTAGGTACAGACTTACTTTGAACATAAGAAGTAGCAAATGGAAAACTTGCAGAGCAAAGAACAGTCTTGTGTGTAGGATTTAACAATCTTCTTTATCACATCCCAAATTTGAAGAAGGAGCCTTGATACTTCCATAGCTGAAGATGTTATTTTCTTTGTGGAAAGAGACAGGGATTACTTTAAAGAAGTATCTGCTCTGAGAAGTAGTCTATAGAAGGGGTGAAAGGTGACACCTCACTGAGAGAATCTTGGGGTGAGGGGCAATTTCCTGCTTTTTATGTCTTAAGTCACTACAGCTAAGGAGCTGCTTTGTGTTTGTCTTATATACATGCCCTGCAAGGAAGCAGGGTGGGGACAGAGGGGAATGGAAGAGAGGCTTTCTTGTTGTGTGGGCTGACATGTTGAGCTTCATGCCTTTGGTAACCAACAGCAGCAGCAACAAGAAAAAACATCCAGAAAGTTAAATATGACTTCAGAGAATTATATTCATTAACAGGTGCCCAGTTCAGATCTCCATCCTGCTTTATAGTATTAGCATCGTAGTGACTTCTGTGGAAGCCGTCCCTGTTCACAGCGATGTCAGTAAGGTCAGAATCAGGTACAGGTGTTTCTACAGTTCATATGGAGTGAAGGGTAAAGGTAATAGGCATACAATTCCCTTTCCATTAGGAAAAGGCTGGGCACTTGTCACTGATTCATTTGGGGCAGTGGGAGGGGGTGGGGGTTAATACTGAAAGTGAATTATCTTGCTAGATGAAATTACCTCGGTTGTCTGTTCAACTTATATTTCCAGTATTGGAGCTCTAATAGGCGTACACAGCTGAATGTTGCTTTACCTGAAGCGTGCAGCCGCAGAGCAGTCGATGGAGTTAAGGGTGGCCCTGCTCCTGCTGGTATCTTTGCAGAAGGATGAGATTCAACCCGCAGCCCACATGGAGCCTGGAGGGGGAGGCGTGGTTACTAGACCAGAATGCATTTTGTTCTAAGGTCCCCAAGAGATTTTTTATTTCAGTATACGGCTGAAAGATTGTCCCAGATAAGATGAAGCTGATCCTGGTGCCTTCCTAGCATTGATCTATATGTGTGTCAGTGTTCTTTCTCTGTCTGCAGCAGGGAGAGCCAGGCTTCTCCTGCTGGCGAAGGCTTGTAGCTGGCGCAGTTGAAAACACAAGTGCTGATGCCCAGGGGGTCACATGTGTTCTCAAGGCTGTAATGTCCACAGGAGATGTCTTGTCTGTTCTCACTGGCAGTGCAACAGGGAGACTACTCTGGATTCAGTAATCTCAGGTGCCTTAGGTGGGATGAGTCAGGACCTCATTTCATATATGGGTTCATAGTTATGGTTGAAATATACATGTCCTGTGGTTGAAATGGTTGCCACTAGTAAGGTGCATGTCTAACGTGATGGGGCCAGAGACGGTAAATGGTGATGGTTTTGTATAGCTGTACTGTGAGGTTGACTCACTGAAACTTGCTTTAGCACCTTTATGTACAATTACAATGTTTAGGCATGAGGTGACTTGAGAGTGCCTCTGAATGGCAAGTGGGGACCTCCATCTGTGCAAAGGAGCTCTCAAGGGGAGCAAAAACCTGATAAACGCTGTCAGAGCTGCCATCCACTTTTGTGACTGTTTGTACAATGGGACTTTGTCTCACCGCAGGACTCAGATCTATTAAAAAATGGTGCTGGTTGAGGCAGTAGTGTAGCCCCGTGAGCTGTCATCCCTCTAAAATCCAGGTGGAGAGGGGGACCTGTCCAGCCAGAACAAGGCTGAGGATGTTTATTCTGGGCAGATAAAGGGAAGCTGCACCTTGGCAGCTCTCACATGAGCTGGCTGTTTGCTCTTCCCTGCAACTCCAGCTTTGCTCAAGCACCATGGAGAATCTGACCTGTAAAATTTAATGTCCTTCTGCAGTGTTTAAATAAAATATGACATACCCTCGACCGTATATGCCTCAATCTCAGCAATGAAAAAAGTATAATAATGCTGTCCAGGTAGAGGTCAAGGTGGGACTATTGCAAACATCAGGAATTTAATTGCTGTGAAATTTAAATAAACAGTGCCTTTGAGTGTCCTTTCTTCCTCTTTCTGTTTTCATTTTAAATACCTCTTTCAGTCATGCTTTGGCAGCTAATTTATATATAGCAAAGAAGACCCAGAATTTTTAAAGCCTAAGAGTGGTTTTTCAGTCTACATTAAGGAAGGGATCAAATCAGGTGGTCATGGTGGTCTCTTCTAGATGTAAAATATAGGAATCATTTTATGATTGTCAAGTCTATTTTTTAAGATTGAAACAGTATTTCAGTTACAAAAAAAAAGGAATTTACATTAAAAAACAATAACCTAATGAACAAGAAATCATTTCAAACTGATCCCAGTTCTACCCATACTGTATGCCCCAATGTGACTTGTTCCCTTCTGATGTGTTTAGTTCAGGTATTTGAATGCCTGTGCATGCAGGGTAATATTTGTTCCATCTTTCTGTGTGCATGAGTTGCTTAGCAAAAATTTCTGCATAGACTTCCTGCTTTAATAGGCTGTATTTCACAAAATGATTTATAATACAGGACTGTTAACCAGGAAATATTAATGTTTCAGGGGAAAAAATACCATTAAAGTTGCATGAACAGCTGTATGTGATTAAAATTGCCTACTGAATATGCAGGTAGGTTGAAAATAGCAGTTATTTTGGCAGCTGTTTATTGAAAACAAAGAAATATCAGACTTGCTTCTTTTTGGCTATGTTGAGTATTTAAAGTGGCTTCCAAATCTGGTAGGTGAAGTTGGTAAACTAGTAGCAGTAGTTTTTGCTGTTGGTTTCTGCTGTTGATAAAGTTGAGAGGAAGTTCAGTCTGTGTTGTCTTAATTCAGGGAGTTCCTTTAACCCCAATTTCACCTCTCTGCTCACCTCTCATTTTCTCTCCCTACTCTGGGAAAGTTGGTGGATACACAAGCTACATGTGTGGCATGGTTTAAGCCCAGCCAGCAACAAAGCATCATGCAGCCGCTCGCTCAATCCTTCCCCCCCACCGCCCCGCCACGGTGGGATGAGGAGAAAATATAAAGAAATGCTTGTGGGTCGAGACAAGGGCAGGGAAGGATCACTCACCACTCATGGTCACGGGCAAGGGACAGGCTCAGCTTGGGGAAGGAACACAATCAATTTCACTCACTACCGACCAAAACACCACAAGGATATCGGGCAGTAAACCCAGGCCTGGGAACACCTTCCCCCCCGCCCGCCCGCCCTCCCTCCTTCCTTCCTTCCCTCCTTCCTGCCTCAACTCCGCTGCCGGTTCTCTCCACCTCCTCCCGCCGGCGGCGCAGGGGAACAGGGGACGGGGGCTGGGGTCCGCCCACCATACCTGGGCTCTGCCGCTCTGTCCGCTCTGTCCTCCTCAGCCGGAGGAGGAGGACTCCGCACACCTCTCCAGCATGGGTCCTTCCCATGGGCTGCAGTCCTTCAGGCACAGCCTGCTCCAGCACAGGCTTTACCACAGAGTGGTGGCCATCTGCCCCGCTCCCCTCCGTGGGCTGGGGGACACAGCCTGCCGCCTCCCCACAGGCTGCAGGGGCATCCCCTCCTCCTTCCCTGCCCTCGGCACCTGCAGAGGGGTTCCTCTCACACCCCACTCCCCTCACTCACTGCAGGTTTCCCTTCTCAAACCTGTTCCCCACAGGTGTTACTGCTCTCACTGATGGGCTCAGCCTTGGCCAGCAGCGAGTCTGACTTGGAGCCGGGGAGGCTTCTAGAAGCTCCTCACAGGGGCCAGCCCTGTGGCCCCTACCGCGCTACCAAAACCCTGTCACAGAAACCCAAACCAGTGTGCTTCCTGTGCAGAAGTCACAGAATTTTCTTCTTGTGCCAATTTTTCCACTTAGATCAGAAACTGTTTAAATGTGCACAGTTTACCACTGCAAACTGGGCTGAGCAAAAACTTGTGCCAAATCCACATAGGCTTTGCTGTTTCCAGTGCACATACATGTGCATGCATGCACACGCGTATGGGATCCAGTGTTGACGTGGTATTTTCATGTTGAGCTGGCCAAGTAGTGGTAGGTGTTGTTATTTCCTCTAAGGATATTTATTTAATGTACAAGTTATGTTGACTTCCAGTGTATATGTTTTTTTTCCGAGTGATAGAAAGCTGTCAGAGGATGAGAAGGATCTGTCTGAAGACATGGCAAAAGTATCCAGTTATGCTGAGCCTAAATTGGTTATCAGGACAAATCTATTTTTATAGTGCATATGTATTTATTGCATATATATATTGTTTGTGTATATTTTTTATTTTTTTTTCACCAAGAAGCCAAAATGCTTTCAGTTGGGAGTTCTGCTGTCAAAAGGCGACAGTGTCAGTGAGTGTATAGCATCCTGTCATTTTGTGCAGACACATGAGGACAATCAGAATTTGTACTAGTGTTTGGTATTTAAAGTGGCGCTGTGTACTTAAGTAAGAGGATGTGAAGAGCCTATTAAAATATAAAAGCAGCGTATCCTGTAAGCTTTCCAGAACTCACTTGGCAGTATTTTCTTATTACAGGCTGCTACAGTGACCTCAGAAGCATTTCTTCCGCAGTCAGTTTTTCTCCTCTTACCTGATGCTGCAGACTTAACTCATATATCACAGCTAAATTCTGCTTTTATCAGTCACTTTCATGGTAACTGCTTGCAGGGCGTGTCACTTTACTGTGGGTTGAAGCAAAAGTTGATTATGATGTGGCCCAAACAGTTGTTTGTCAGTGATGGTCCCATGTGAGTGTGGGAAACGAGCTGCTAGCTCCCCATGGTGGAGTCTGAACTTCAGTGTGTCATGGCTCCTGGGTTCTTAAAAAGATATTTTGCTTCAGCTCCAGCAGCAGAAAGATGAAAATGCTCTCTGTGCTGATAGAAAAAAAGAAACACTGAAATCCTTGGATGAGGAGAGGAAGAATAACTTTTCTGGCAACTTTCATGTATTTAAAAAAAAAAAAAAAAAAAAAAAAAGAGAGGTCTGATGTACCTTGTGCTGCTCGCCATGGCAGTTTTATATATTTGCCATCCAGTGTAGTCCTGGATGCTGGTTCTGGTTCAGGCAAGAAAGTGCCTTTGTGCTAATATCCACCAGTATTGGAGTAAACAGCGTGCTATTCCTTGATTTGTCGTCCCTGATAGCTTCTCTTTTACACAGAGATGCATTTGCTTGTTTTCTAGTGAAACAGCTAATCCATGCTCCTCAAAATGAAGTCATTAGTTGCTTTGGGGTTTTGTTTGTTTGTTTGTTTTGGTTTTTAAGTTCTTCATAAAAGAATTTTCTGAGTTTGTATTGCAATTTTATTTACACACATATATGGAGGTAGGTAAGGTGTTAAAAAAAAAAAGCAGCCAGTCCAGGAGCTCACATTGTGCCCCCTTCCTCCTCCACACGCTGCCCCCAGCGTTCGTTCTTTGCTGTTCAAAGCAAGTTCAGAAAACTGACATTAAGGGGGGTGAAGTTTTTCCTACATCCAGTCTTGTTCTTTATGCTGTTTATTAGATAAAGTATTCCCAGTGTTAATTTTGCTCCCCTGTTCTGTTATTGGATGTCTATTTTAATTTTATATGTGTCACTAATTAAAATTGTGGCAAAGGTTTGGGGGGGACGTGTGCAATTCCAGGGTCTGAAATACTTGTGTACATCTTGCTGTATGCTATATCCTTGGAATAATATTCCCTATCAGTAGAACACTATACTATTTGATTAAATTATGAGCTCTTAGATTCTGAAATCCTGTCTTGCTCCAGGTTGAGTTACCATAAGTTAATGCATTACCCAATGTTAGCTGAGCCACTGTCACTGTCCACGTGAGCTCTCAGTTGTATTCTTTGCAGATAATCCTGTTTGTAACAGAAACTATTTACTAGCTAGGTGGTACATCATTACAGTAATAGGACTACAGGGCTGATTAGTATTTTGCAGTGTGATTAAAAGGAGCAGTGAAGAAAGATATGTATCTTGTGTGTTTTGCTCTATATTCTCTTGGCTTTTTTCATTGCTATTTCATTAATGTTACATGAGGCATCCAAGAGTTTTCTTGGCTTTGAGGAGGGGTGGAGGCTTACATTCAGTTGTTGTGGTATGTTAATATATTGGCAGTGCATCCCTCTGATGAATGATACATTCAAACTCTCCTTTCATGTCTAAGTGCAGTGTAATTTTCTCTGCTTGTTTTTCACAGGAAGTTAAGGTTTAGGCATTAAGGAAGATGTGAGTTGATCCAGATGAATTACTGATTGATGGAAGCAGGGAACTGGCTGATTTCATTAAACTTAATTTCTTAACACTTTGCTCTTTTGTGGTTTGTACTTTGCAACTGCGATGCCCTTTCCACACAGTGCCGGATTGCTAATTCAAGGTCTGCCTTAACTTGTTGTAACTCCTCAGTCTCTGGGGTATGTCTTACATCTTGCATGAGCATGACAGAAATCTCAGAAGTTTTCTTCCAGTCCTGTTTGAACTGTATTTGTAAATGAAGTACAGATCTGATGGAAGAACAGGAAAATCTGTTTCCTTTCCTGGCATCAGTTTGACCAGGGGCTAACTTGTACACCTCTGCCTGTGTTTGGAAAAAGGTTCTGAGGGAAGAGGAGTGACAGGTTCTTATGGGAGAGGCTAAAAGCCTCTGATATTTTTTATTAATATTTGTAAAACTGCAATGCTTGTTTTTCTTGTCTCTCTAAGTAGCGCCTTACTGTTTCAAACTACTGCACTGGGGAACTCCCCTGCATTGTGTGCTGTAAGAGACCTGAATTAAGTCCCTGACGATTATCTTTGCCCAGCAGGTCAGACATCTTTATCAGCAGGATGCTCAAGTGCTTTCCTAATTTAAAACCTTGATCTTTAAGTTGGAAGCAGCTTTTACGCGGTGAACGTTTGGATTGCTTCCATGGGTGTAATTATCCATGCGGTTTTGCTTCCTTGAGCATGTCCAGCTGTATAGCTGTGATTAAAAAAAAAAAAAGAAGAAAATAACAGTTTTTAAGTAATCCCTTACCTTCAGCAGCACACCAGCACCATTACCATAATGATTAGCATTCCAAAGCTGACTGGCAACCAAAAACTTTGATTGCTGTTTTCATTTAGGAAAACCCTCTAATGTTTTGTTTGGTTTTGCTTTTTTTCTGCCTACACTGGCGCTAGTTAAATTTTCATTAGAGGAGTGACTTCCTACTGGAAGACATCACTTTCTTCTAAATGCCCTGTTCTTTTCTGAGTCTTCAGCTCTGTTTGCTTGTTTCTGTGCCTGTAGCTCTTGGATGGGGGGGCCTATTAAAAAGTTGCATGCATAAATCCAACTTACCTTACAGTCTTGTAGATCATGAGTGTTTTTCTCCTGCATCATTTCTTCTCACGTTGCAATACATTGCTATTGCATGCTGGTTACTGATCATCTTTCTCTGAAGTACTTGCAAGCAGCAAGTCACACACTGTTTATCACCAGTGGAAAAGATAAGTGTATCTTCACTGCATGCTCACCCAATATGTGGTTTAATTTTTTTTCTTTTCCAATGGAATTGATCAGATGGAGCAGTAGCAAGAAGTGAACAAACAATGCATTGTAACGGGACTCAGAATACTGTTTGGTGAACAGCATTGAATAAAGAAGATCTATATCCAAGCAGTTGCTTTGGTGCTTCTTGTGTTTGAAATACTTGCTCGTAATGTTATCTCCTTTCTCGGAGGTAGTTTCAGAAGGTTGTGGTGTTAATTGCTTTTCCCAGAAAAAGTAAAGGTATTACTTTTTATGCTCCAAAATAGTTCTTATTCCTTTCTGATAGTATGATCTCAAACTCTCTGGAACATTTTGAATTCAAAAGAAAATCACTGGTTAAGCTGGACAATTTTGAGGGAGATATGCAGTTAGTGAGTCCTATTAAAGATAGAAGAGAAAGGAGTAGTGACTGTTAATGATATATTAGGAAGCCAAGTAACAAGACTGCACAATGGTAAATGAAATTCAGCAAAACCATATGTCAGGTAGTGAAAGAAATTGCTTGGATGTTTTGATGGCCATTTGTTAAGATTTCTGCCAAGTGGTTTTAGTTAAATATCAATGTGAAATGCTGTGTGTAAACATCTGTCAGGCTTCATTAAGAAGGTCTTGCATTTATTAGAAGTATGCTATTATATAAAGACTGGTTCCTCCCACCTGATTTGTGTAATATTGCATGTTTGCTGAACACTCAGCAAGAAGAGGTTGCAGAAGTACAGAGAAGAGCAGCAAGAAAGCTGAATATTCCCCTGTGAGAATAGATGAGGTCTCTAGTAGTGATAGCATGTGAATTAAAAATCGTGTGATAAAGTGTGGTACTGGGGGAGAGGGATAGTACCAGTGAAAATCTTCCCTGGGCTGACAATAGTCAAGGGAGAAGCAAGAAAATCAAAAGGCATTGTACATAATAAGGTCTTCAATCCACCATGTAATTAACCCTTGCACACACTGCAGAAGATACTGCTGATAGACAGTTTCCTAGGATTAAAATAAAGATCTTACCTTTGATAGGAGAAATAAAATACCTTAGCCTAGCTATGGTGAAACTGTTTGGGGTGACATGCTGTAGAGCCTAGTAGAAACCTGCTTATAGGAGTTTATTTTCACATGAGCAGAAATGTAATATTATGGTTTTCTACTGTCCACATATTAAAATTTCCTTTTTCAGCTGCCTTTTTTTAAAGCACTTTGCAGAAAAATGGTTAGGCTGCCTTGACTTTAGCCCAGCCAAACCCATGCTGGAAGTACATGTACCTTCTTGTTAAGGCAAGAAGACAGACCCAATTAAGAAATCTTTAAAACAGTAGCAATCCTTTTCCCACACAGCCATTGCACAGTCATTGTGGTTTATGCTGGGACACAATAGCACATTACTTGGTACATGCAGATGATGGAGAAGAAACCTAATGAGGATGCCTTTTGGCATGGTCTGCTTTCAGCTACTCTATCAAGCTTTATTTAAATGACCTAAACGTAGGTCACCCATAAATTGCTTATGTAATAGCTATCCATACTGTCTAAGACTTCTGAGATTGGTCAAAGGACTCTCTGTAGTTAATAGTTCATGTGTGTTTAATACAATCTACTGAAGGGCTAATTGAAAAAAAAAAAGCAAGCTCAGAAGCAAATAAATTACAGCAGTTTATGGAGTTATTTGTTATGTCAATGCGATAGAGAATGTGCCACCCCACAATGGAAAGCTAATTATTTTCCTGCCATGGCAGCTTGCTAACCTGATATATTGCTAATGAACAGATTCGATGGAGGTTTGGCAGCCACTAATATGAGCAAATGATTGTTTTTAAGACCACTTCATGCTGATGTCCAAGCCACGTAATGATTATGACAACTTAGAGGCAATTCTGCATCTATTATTTAGTGTTTCCCTCTCTCTTTTTCCATAGACATTTAAATCTAATTATACATGTACATCCCTAAGCACTCATATATACAGCTGAAATACGTGAGGAAGTCTCATTAGCTAGTTTGTAGCCCAAAAATTAAATCTGCAGGTTGGGTTTTGATTTCAGTGTGTTTAAATATGGTATGTTTTCCTTCTTCCATGGCTGTTGTGTTTTGTTGTGATTAGGTAAGCTGCTAAAACATGGAAGAATTGTCAGGTCCAAGTATTGGGGGAAGTGAGGTCCAGGTGTGTTGCCAAAGGCTGCCTGGCTTGCTGGCAAGCAGGCTTTCGTCAAGTGTACGGTTATATGCCTGTGGTGCTGAAAAATAACCACTTCCTTGATTTTTCTTGCTGGCAGCTCATTTAGCAGAGAAGTTTTATCCACCACACAGTTTTCGTTATGAGCAGGTGATGTATTTGTCAGTATGAGAGGACTTACTAATTTCACATCAGTCAAGGTTTAATCATCAGTCTTCTTAGTTTAGTTTGTTCTGACAGCTGTTTCTTTCCAGTCAAAATGACTGGAGAGTCAAGTCAATTATCTTGAAATACATGGGTTTGTATTTGTGCCTACGTATGACCGATTAGGCTTTGGCTCTGAGGTCTGTTGTGGTGCACGGTCCCTCAGGGCCCTGGTGCTCTCTGCCTGGCTGTGCTGCTGTCTGTGCAGTCGCTTGGCTGTGGCTGTGCACCAGAAGATGCTTCCGTGAAAATCCCTGTGGTATCAGCTAAGTGGAGGAGCAGTCTGGAAACCTTTACAGTGCTTGAAGCAAGTTTTGGGGAGGGCAGAAGTTTTCTGGACTCTGGTTTTGAAGACTGCTACCAGAGATAAATACTGGGGATGGAGAACTGACAGAAAGGGAAAATCTTTCCTGACACAAGTCATGTTAGCATAAATGAAATACACAGATTACAACACTGGGACAGTGCAGAAGGGAACTTTGTAGATTCAGATGACATAAAACCCACTCATATTTACACCAGTCTGGGATCAGCTCCAAAGGTGGCTCTCACCCTTTGATGTCCATCTGGCAGATTTCTAGCCTCCTGCCTAAGCATGTTCTTTATACATGTGTATATACACATATGTATATATACATATGCTATAGGGGTCATCAGACACCATGCTTAGTGAAGGCACTTCCCACTTTTGAAGCTGCTTTTTGAAATGCTTCCCTGCAGCGGGCTGTGGTCATCACCCTCTTACTTCACCTCCCAGACATTGGGGACAAACTTTTTAATAGGGCCTGTTGCAGTAGGACAAAGGGTAATGGTTTTAAACTAAAAGAGAGTAGATTTAGACTAGCTATAGGGAAGAAATTTTTTACAGTGAGGGTGGTGAAACACTGGAACAGGTTGCCTAAGAGAAGTTGTCAATGCGCCATCGCTGGTAGTGTTCAAGGTCAGGTTGGACAGGGAGAGCCCTAGAGCAAGCAGATCTAGTTAAAGATGGCCCTGCTTATTGCAGGGGGGTTGGACTAGGTGAGCTTTAAAGGACCATCCCTTCCAACCCAAACTACTCTATGATTCTACATGCAAAGACAGTAAGGTAGGCTGTGTACTGGAGTGGCAGCTGTAGCTTTCTTGCTGGTTTCTTGAGACAAGGTGGTTGGCAACTTGCTGTAACATGCTTATCTTTCCATCTGGACTATACTGCAATGGATGCACGGGTGAAATGCCTGCTCCCGTGGGTGCACAGACCATTACACCCAAGTTTTGAGGAGATAGTTGCAGGAGTACTGTACCAAGAGCTGCAAGGCTACTTTTGCTACAGAGCATTAGAGGAGAAGAGATGAAAGATGACATTTTGGCTGGCTGCCTGAAGGTGTGTGCAGTTCTCATGTCATTAGTTGTGGCTACCTTATGCTGTAATATGTTTGTTACAGTTACGAGGCTCAAAATCTAGTGTTTGTATTTCATTTTTGTTGCCTTTTCCTCTTTTTAGTAAAGTGAACACAGAGGTTTGGATTTGCTCATAAAATTTCTACAGTCCGTGGTGTATCACCCATAATTCACCCGTGACTGTAACTAATACACACGAGCTGGAGGTCCCTCCTTGGCTGCATGCTCCTTGCAGTGGGGGTAGCTATGGATTGGAGATACAAGAGCAAGCTCCGTACATAATTAGAGTGGCCTGAAGATGCGTTCCCAACGGGGCAGTCCCATAAAAAGGTAAATTCCCACGTATTGTCACTAGAGGTCAGTGTTAAAGTAATTTTAAGGTCAAATCTTACCATGTAGTGGATTGTCTGTAAACTCAGGCTGTGGGTTGTTGTGGCACAGATGGGACTTGCACGAAATGAGTAAACTACTGAGATTAAATAGTTGTGTTGAGTCATTTCATACATTCTTGTAACCTCTCTTGATGGAGTGACTGCTGATTTACCTCCAGATAAATGACAGGATGATTTGATCTGTTGTCTTTTGTGTTCCCTCCTTGCTTACTTGCCTGCTTTATAACTAAAAATCTGTGTTCCTTTTCTGGGTTGGTTCATTAGCAGAGTTCCAACTGAATAGCTGTTAAAATAATTTTCAGCAGGAGGGTGGGAGCATAAGTTAGATATGCAGATACTGTTACGATTCTGTTGTGATTCGCTCATTTTTGCATATCAGCAGCTGGATATATAGGAGGTGGTGTCAATGCATATGAGCGCATCTTGTGTGGAGTCGGAGACATTAAACTTCCTTGCCAAAGCCCTGCCTCCAACTTTGGCGTAGATCACTTCAGTCACGTTTGAATATCCCAGCCAAAGAAGAACTGTATGTGAAAGGCAGATCTTCCTGCAAGTCGAATTAGAGTATTTAGTTATTTTGATTTTTGGAATATGTGTGTTTTGTTAAAATAAGGACTAGCTTTTGATGCCAAATTTTTCCTTGGGGAAATAATGTATATAGATGTAAGTCTCAAAAAGCAAGACAGATCCGTTCATGCAAGAATGTCTGGTGCATGGCCAAATGGACCTGCATGTCTGTGTTGGGATATGTAATGTGTTTGTAGGCTGTGCTCATAGAAAGCTTCTGAATAAACTAAATTTTTGCCTGCCTGAGAATGCTGGGACACAAGGGTACAGGAAAAGACACTGCCAGTCTCTGTGGCTCACTGAGCCAGCCCTAACCTCCATGGGAGTGATGGGACTCTTGAGGAGTTGCTGTTATCTTCTGCCTGTGAACTTCTGGAGTTGCTTGTCTTTGGGGTTGCGGTGTGTGCCTTGTTCATAGCAGATTGCACTTAGCAATAATTGGCACTGTGTCTAATCCTTTCTGGTTTAGGGCATATTGGTATGGAAATAATTATATGACATCGCAATGCCTGGAAAATAGCAGTAGCCTCGTGTGAATGTGATTATTCATCAATACAGGTTTGAACATTGTGGTACACGTCAAGGAAGGAAAAATAGACTTTATGGGGAAAGGAACAAAATCTGCCTGATTTCAGGGAGAGCATGGTGTCTCATGTGGCCTTTGTAACTCTAAAATAATGAACTTATTTTCAAACATAAGATTATTTGATTATATTTACCTTTATATTCCCTGACAAAATAGTATTACTGAAATGGTTGTCATGCCTTCCATTTATGGAAGGTGGAATGACATTTGCATTTTGTGCTGTCTCAAAGCCTTAACTTACCCAAAATTGTTTTAGTGTGACAAACCAGCTTGAGTGATAATTAAAGAAAGAATAGCTTAGCATAAATGCATATATATGTGCTTTCATCATTTTCATAGAAAGACAGCTGAGTAGTTCCCAGCAGTGAACTCTCAGTGCCTGTTTTCCATAAAGAAAATTCAAGAAATACTTAAGAATACTGAAACCCCAATGATTTCAGCCCTCATGAGATGCACCCACAGGAATACCAAGCTGCTGGATGAGTCAGTATAGATGGGTTTCCATGGATTGTTTGGGAGTTTGATAACATGACACGGATTTATTCAGTCAACCTCCATTTCTGGAGTATTTTTATTAGGAAGGTCAGTGATCTGTCTGAGCCTAATTATCCCATCTGGCAAGTGTGCTTGAGGCACACAAGTTTCCTGCAGTTCATGTGCACAAAGAAATGATGTGCTTAGCATGTTATTTGTTCAGCTCTGACTCCTCAGCTGAACCAAAAGGTATCTGCTGGCAGCTGCATTGCTTATAGTAGCCTTAGGTGTGGCTCTGGGAGAGGATTCGGGTTTGCATCTCCAGCTTTATAGGGAGAGCTTCCTCTGCTGCTCTGCTATGGGGACTCTCGTTTTCATCCTGGGTTTTTTAACTCACTCTTTTAATGGTCTCAGAGGACAGTTAAAAGTTGTGTGTTGGTTCAGAGCTTCTTTTCAATTCTTCAGAAGTTTCTTTCATTCTTCTGGTACCACTGAAACGTTAGGTGGACTTTTCAGAAAGACCTCCAGGTCTTCATGTTGCAGCGTCATAATGCTAGCATTCTCTATTTTAAGTATTTATGCAGACCTCCACGAGCACAGGATGTAGCCAGCCCAACCATCTCCAATGCAGTTCAGCCACATGGTACCTCTGTAACTCATAGAAGTAGTGTTGGAGAAGAACACTTGTGAGCAACTACCATGTCCATGGTCATGCACACACAAGACATGGACGAAAAAGGAAACGAACATGTTAACTCTTGGGTTATATATTAGCATACAAACTGCTAACCCCCCCCATTCTTTCCTAGGGCATGCATTCAAAATGCCAGCCAAAATTAATATTGATTACAGACAGTCAGTATATTTAAACTTTCACCAAGACTATGTGCAAAACTGAAATCTTCAGACATCATTATTAATGAAGCTGCTCAGTCATATGCAATAATATAGGTATATATTTTAAGACACCAATTTCCATGCTTTGTAATCCCATTTCAGCTCTGAAAAGAATGAAATATAATGCTTGCTGGAAAATCTTTTAGATAAATCTATGAATTCAGTCAGAGCTGTATGTCCTTTATCTGCTGCTAAGCTCTTTCATTAGTGGCTCTTGACAAAACAGTGCTATGTAAAAGGTGACAGTCAAACTGATAAAAATCCAATTTTCTTTGTTTAACCAGAAACAGGTGTGCAGTCTATGTATTTTCTCTATGAGCTTTGAGACTGCTGACGGGATTGAGATAGGTCTGTAGCTATCGGGTTTGCAGCTTGAATTCTGTCACTGGCCGTTTTCCCACTAGTATTAACTATACATATTAGCAGAGGCACAGAGCAAAGCCGTGCCAAGCTGTGATAAAGATTGTGTATGCACTAGAGTGATAAAAGAAAACAAAATATTATTGTATTGCAGGAACGTGCTGATATATAGAGGTTTTGAAAAACTGTAATAAGGGAGGGAAAACTCAAAGGAAAAGGTTGCTTCCCCCTGCCCCCGCCCCGAATAATTTCATAAATGAGTAAAACAGTGTGCTAGCCCTTGTTATGTCTGTGTTTGTAAACATGCAGACTTGTAGAGAGAGTAAACCCATCTCTTCTGGTGCTGCAGTGAAAACGTGGGTGCTTTTTCTAGTATAATCATTGAAATGTTGAATGTTTCAACAAAAAGCTTATCATTCCTATGTTTGGAAGATAACTCAGGAAAAATCTGGGATACCTTGGCTATATGGAACAAGGTAACATTGTCTACTTTCCTGATAAATGTGTTTTGGTACACTGGTCCAGTAAGCAATTATAATTGCTTGAAGCAATTATAATTGCAGATATTTCTTGGTCATCTAAGCTGATCTTTAATTCTGCCAATTTAGTTCAAATAGTGCTTAAGTGATTTAAAGAAAGGAGATGGAAGGTGTGGGAATGAGTTAAAAATGAGAGAGAAAAATGAAGAGGAAGAAAGGGTGGACAAGGAGTCAAGGAAGATGGGAGAGGGAGAACTAGACTATGGCACGCTGAAGGAAAAAGGTTGTGTACCCATAGTGAGGTAGGTAAGAGGTGCTCCTACTTGCAGTCTGATGTATGTTCTTGTTATCTGTGTTTGGGGGAGGAAAATACACCCGGCCGCAGGGTCAAGTCCGAATGTTTGCAAGTGAAGAATTAGGGAGTGTGAGGCATGGAAAGCAGAGCCGTGGTGGCCATATATTCTGCACAGACTCTGCATCTGCTTGGCTGGCTATAGCCCTGCAAGGCAGACAGGAGCAAACTGCATGGTGCATGCGTCTCTGTCTTCCCAGAATCTTTCCTGCAGTACTGCAAGCACCAGATTTATTTCATTGTTTTAATCATCCTCAACAAAGTCATCCATCAGTGTCTTAAAACTTTCCTCCTAGGATAGGAGCTAAGCAGCCATTTTATTGATGAGCTTATTGAGATTTTATATGCGTCTGACAGTGGCTTTCATCACGGCACAGTTCTGTTGCTTTGGCAGGAGAATTTTATCTAAAATGTATGAAACAAAGGGGGGTGGGGGCTTGGCACAGTTAAATATTTTTAAAAAAAGGGAAGTTGGTGGTAGAGATCTGTAGTCTGTAGAGGCACTGGGGTATTCAATAAATAGAACTATTAGCTGAAAATTCACAGGGTTTTTTTGGTTGTGTGTTTTTGGGTTTTTTTGAAGTAGTTATTGCCTTTAGTCATAATAGATTTTGCATGACCTTGGAACTAATTGTAAGCAGCCGAGGAACTTAAGGAAAGATTGAATGATTTCACTTCTAAGTTGTTTTTCTTGGGTAAACAGACATGATGTTTTTCATTGGTGGCAAAAGGTTTCAGTGCTGCAGGTTGTAAAGATACCATTTTGTCCTTTGCAAGCACAAAAATCACAGGGAGATAGGTTTGGCTTTTTTTTTTTAAGTCAAGTGGAGGAAAGAGGAGAAGCTGTAAGATGCAGCCCTATATGTAAAGTATCCTCTGAGTTCAACATCACACAGATGTTCTGTGTGATGTACTTTATGGACTCACAGATTTTCAGTGTCTAGGGCAAGCATCCTGAGTGTGAGAAACTCAGGGAACGGGGACCCAAGGGCATCTCATCCAGATGTAGGTTTGGGTTATTGCCTATTTCTACTGTTTTCAAAATAGCCAGTGCATGTGTTGAGTTGTATGTATGCTTATAAATATTTCCTGTGGGCTTCTGCTATGTGCAGTTGTGCAGAACGGGAGAATGCAGATTGCCATTTTAACAATTTTAGATTTTACTTAGCACAACTGCAAGGAAAGAGTTCCTTGTCCTGTAGGATAAAATGTAGATAAAATGATAGAGCTGTGAGTTACCAAGTCTGATTTGGCTGTGTGGCACGGCTGGTGGTCATACAGTCCTAACAGACTGAAATTAGGATAGACTGTTTTCTAAACTTAGAAGAAAAAGGAAAAAACCCAAACAAACAAAACACCAAAACCAAAGAAGAAAACACCAAGACAGGACGACAGCACTGCAGCAGGATCCTGATCTAGGACAAGGTCTTCTGTTGCTACCTGTAATAAATGTCAGCAGTTACATTTCACGACAGGAAAGAAAAAAAAAAAAATGAAGTGGCCCACATCCCTATATTATATCTGCTTTACAGGAAAGACAGTTGTGTTATTTTATTTTGTGTTTATTGATAGCAGAAAGGCAACTGTGACTTGAGAAAGCAGGCAGTCCCTGCTCTGAACAAATCAGATCTTAAATAAATAATTGTGTAAGTGTAAGGAGAATGGGAGGAAGAGGGTGACACTGGGTTTGCGTACACACCGTCTTGGTGTGTGAAGGTGCTCTGTAACCCAGTATTTCTTAGTGCTGAAGGTGTTCAAGATACTGAACTATTCAGAAGTTCTCTTTTTCACCTTTGCAGCCTGAGTTTAACTCTCTACCGAGCTGTTGTCCTCTGTGTGTCAACAGCTGACTTGGAGTGTGTCCCACCACAGGAGACAGCAGCATCTTTCTGTGCCTTCCCAGCTGAGGTGTTGGTAGCTTGGAAAGGTTTAACTGGGGAGAGGTCCTGCACCCTTCCTTTGAGCAAGGCTTCAGGTTCCCTGCGGTGCTGCCCAGTCTTCTCCAAGACGTTTGGGCCTCTCTGTTTCCTATCTTTGGCCTGTGGTTTTCTGCACTTTTCAAGCTCCTGCTCACCCACGAAGATGTGGTGGGTTTTGGGACAGGAACCCCTTTCCCTTAAGTTCTTAACACATGGATTGCTGCTACCTCCTCTTCTGGCTTCCAGGAGTCCTGGCTAGCAAAACAGGGTGAACCTTACACCCAGCAGCTCGTGTAGCATGAAACAACTGGCCATGTAGAAGCCAACACCTGAGAGGAATCTAACGCAGCTGCAGAGGGTGTTTGCAGGTATGGCTGGAGCTGAGGGCATGAGCCGCTGCGGTGCCGGGGGGAGCGGAGCCAGCTGGCAGCGCTCACCAAGGAGCGGCTGCGGCACCGGGAAGCCACCGTCGCGCAGTGTGGGGTAGAACTGAGTCATCTATAAACCGCCTTGTGGTGTAAAGGATATATATTAGTATGTGGCAGTGTGGTAGTCAGCTGTGCCATCAGGCCGGTTGGTGACAACTTTGTTAAGCTCTGGTGGAAATCGGGACAAAACTGGCAGTGGAGCATTGGCATTTCAGAGTTGTCATTTGTTTTCTCTGGCAGTCATCTTTGGATTACTGATAATTAGAGGATATGTTGACTCATTTGCCTGTGCTTTGAAGCTAATGATTATCTGAAAAGGAAATAAAGTGACCTCTGAGTGAGGTGATGCTGGCTGCTCTGAACAGGGGGTTGCCACTGCAGGAATTGTGCACCCAGCCGTAGGTTTAGGATTGTGTGTATTTCTTTGCTGCAGGTTTAATGTAATTTAAAATAAATGGGAAGATTGAAAGGTGTGGGACAAAGAGGATAGTGCAGTGGTAAACTGTATGTCACTAAACTGAAAAACCCTCTGTTAGAAAGCGTGCAGTCTTTGATGTCTTCGTTGTTTAGATCACACAGCATTAAAAATGGGATTAAAACCATGTTCATTTTATACATCACATCTCCACCACTGCAAGCACTTTCAAGTTGCAATCAGTTAAGGAGCTTTTAATGATAATGACCCAATTATTTTTAAGACTTGGTAGTAAACACTTCATGTCGATATTTTAAGGGTTTAAATTAATGATTTCAGTTTTACTACTTGGTGAAAGCTACTGTAAGAAATAAGCATGCCATATGAAATTCCATTGGCCAGGCACCCTTTAATCATACCCTATTCTTGTTATAACAGGAAGCATTAATTACAATTGGAAGCCCATGAGTAATTATTTCTTTCCTTGCAGTTTTCTTTGAATGGCATTGTTAACGTTTAAATCCTGCATGAAGGTCGTGGTTAAGGTGGTTTAAACATCAATGAATAGCTTTCAGTGTTTCAGAGGCAAGGAGCTACAAACTGGTGTTTTCCTATACAGGATGCTGTCAGAGTTGCACTGTTCTTTATTTTCTTTAATTTGATTATTAGAGTTTCTGATTACTTCCTTAAAAGGGGAGGAAGGAATTAAAATGGGTATTTCACAATTATTGTAAGATGACCACAGGCTCTGCTACTAGTCTTTCACAAATGATAGTGATTCTGGACAAGTGATTACAGATATCATGTCCTCTGCAATAACTGCCCATAAGCACGTGCGCAATAGTATACCTTTTTTTTAGTTTTGAGGACCAAGCAGCTCAATTTGTTGCAGGGATCAGACTCCACCGCTGCTCCTGACTGCCTGGCCTGACATCCCAAGAAAATCCTGAGCCTCAGTCAGACCTGTAAGATGAACCAGGTGGACTTGCTGCTCCTTAAAAGAACTGCAGTTTCTCTTTTAGGCAAAGGTTCAAGACAAGTGGCTAAAGAACTAACATTGAGTTCATCTCAATTGTCTTCTTGTTCTCTTGTGTGCAGTTGTCTTTGCTCCAGCACAACGCTGTCAAAATAGAGGTACCCGACGCGGTGTGAGTGAGAGAGGGCTGGTCTAGCTACATGGAAAAAGAAGTCTGCGCTTGTGTGCTCATTTATTTTATTTTGTAAGGGGGGCTGAGCTCATTTGGTGTTTTCTGGATAGCATAGTGTTTTCTAAAAAACAAAACAAACAAAAAACCCCAACGAGTCATGGTTAAGCCTATCACTTTAAATTTCATCTTGCAGAGCAAAGTTTGTCAGTCTTTTTCTGCTTTCCTTTGCTCTGAGTGTTCATGCCAGATGTTTACTCTTGGGATCAAGTATTCAGCTTGTACCATGGACAGGTGAACGCTGACAGAACTGAGCTCTCTTGCAATAACGGCTTTAAAGTGAACCATGCAGAGCTGGTGGCCTGACCCTTCCCACGGAGTTTGGTGTTCCTCTTCTAGGCTGGTTAATGGACAGCTAGAGCACGTGTATATCCCTGCAACTTGTACACTGCTTTAGTGTTAGAAAAAAACTGAGTTGTTTGTAAAGAAGCATAGTACAGCAACCCCAAATCTTGGCAAGTATGTAAAATAAGAAATTGTCATTGGCAGTCTTCTGTTTGCTACTATATTTTAATATTTTAACCATATACATATTATTTTTTCTCTGGTTTGGAATATTAACTAGAATACTATCTTTCTCTTTATACTTTCTGCAATGTAGACATACAGTGTAATATATAATAATTATATGTACAATACATTCTATGATAATGTACTATATAATACACACAACATACAGTTATGTATGTGTGTGTAAATATATGTATACACACATGTATATATGTGCATACACATATTCTGAATTTTGAAAGCCCTGCTGCTGCTGTGAGTTTTGGTGTCATTTCAATACCTCATTGACAAGGAGAGGGTATAAGTTGTGTGTAAAATCATCTACTTGTAACAAGCTAATGGCAGGATCACAGCTTAGTCCCTGTAGTAATGTCCCCTGGTATGTATTCTGTAATTGCTTTAATTGCTCTATCTCCTAGCTTTCCTGAGCAGAAAATGACACTGAAAGACTGCCATAATACATGGTAAATATATTTCCATCCATGCTTCTAAACAGGTGGGTGTCCTTCACCAGTCTGTTTTAGTCAGTGGGCTGTAATCAGAAATTTCAACATGTTACAGCCTGAGATGACAGATTTGGGGGTTGTTTTTGGGGTTGTGCCTGTTTGTAAGTTCTGGTTTGGTCTTGATGACCACCTCTCAGTGGTAGCCTGATGTAATTCTTAATGATGGCACTGACCTATATATACATATATATGCTAGAGACATTTTTATTTAAATTTTAAAAAATATTTAAATTAAAAAAAAATAAATAAATTTTAATATAAGTATCTATGGATAACAACTTTGAAATACCAGAGGGGAACTAAATAATTCTATGACTAATTTGGCAAGAAAGGATGTAAACTCATTTTAAAAGCTCCGGGCTACTTTGGGATCCACTGAATTTCCAGTCTTCCTGTTGGTATTGGCTATCCATCCATAACTTGTTGGTCCTGGCAGGAGACATTTGCATTGCAGGAGCTGTCTCCAACTAATACTTTCCTTCTCCTATATGCTGGATGAGTAGATTGTGAATCAGGTTTTGTTTTGGCAAGGGAGAGTTTATAGCACTGTTAATTGATAACAGTCATTGTGCTTTTAGGGATGTGGAGGTGGCGTATGAATTCCTGAAGTTTCTGCAAGAGAACAGCGAAAGCACTGTGTGCATTCACATACACGAAAAGTAGTATATTCCCCAACAAACATTTGTCCAAATATGTAGATATTCCAGGGTTTTTTGCCTGCAAGTGCACTAATCGATTATCACACCAGGCGGGGGACAGCTAGCTTTCCTTCTTTTCCATTTGCAAAGGTGCTTGTTATATACTGAAAGTTTAAGCTTGCCTTCAAAAACAAAATACTTAAATCTTGCCCCCATTCATAATCATATGGTTAACAGCTATGCAGCAAAATAGGATTGGTCTGCATTCTCAGCAGGGCTTTATTAATGCAAGTCATTCAAGCTCATACTTGAAAGTCAGTGGAGATAATCTGGTGTATAACAGCCATGGATCTGGCTTGTTTTTCACATGCTATGAACACTGCTAAATATGCTCATACAAACCTCTGCTTTGCCAGAGTTTCCTTGTGACCTTGAAAAAAAAGAGATTTTAGAACTACCTTATGTTTAAAATGATGGGAATGGAAATCTCTTTCTCTTCCCTCATCTTTTTTTTTCTTCCTTGACAGTGAATTATGGCAGAACAAGTTTTATTATACAGTAGTGCATTGTATCATGATTAGGGTCTCTGAAAGAGCATTAAATATTACTATTCTATATAATTTCCAGTTAAGCAACCATTCTTGCTTTTCAGTTGCTTTCAGTGCTGGTCCTCTGTCCGTATATATGTGTGCATAGGTGCTTCATTTCGTATTGCACAGATAGGTTATTTTAAATTTCCTAATAATTTGAGCATGTTTGTATGTGTGCATGCCACCTTAACACAGAAACAATGATGTAAGTTATGTGTATTATCTAAGACTGATATATTTATTGAACAGAAGTTGGGGTGGGTGATCTCTCTTCTGAGTGGCACATTTGAATGTGACTCCAGTGTCTTCTCACCGATGCAAAGCCTCTGTAGAATATTATTGACTTGATACGTTCATTGCAAATGCAAGCTTCAAATACATATAGAAATTATTATATCAAGCAGCAGTATATATGTTCCTATTCATAATTGATCAGTTTTGAATTATCATAGCCATATATAACATATTAGTGAACTAAAAAAGCTTTGATAGTGTGAGTTTGGGAAGCCAGCTTATTCTGTTCTCCCCTTCTTCCCACCCTCATTAAAAAAACCCTTCCCTCCATTTGTCCTGTGTCCTATTTGACTGAATGTATAGATGCACCCTAAGTCTGACATCTTGTTTGGTCTTCAGAATCATCAGCACTGCCCACACTGCACCATGGTCAGCAGGAGCTTGCACCACGTGGTCTTGTCAAGAGAAGCCCACTCTCCGGGGTTCATGGGGAGAGAGAGATGCCGCTGTACGTGGTGATGGGGTCCATGGCGCACCCCACCTATAAGGCTGTGCTGGGTGAGTGGGGAATGGGGTCCTTGGGACACAGCGTGCTGCACAGCAGTGCCATAGGTACAGCTACCGAAATGGCTCAGAGAGCAAAAGGTTTCATCCTTCATACTGTTAAAGCAGCTAAGCAAAAGCCTACATAGAAAATAACATGTCCTTTGAGGGATCTCTGGAAGTTTAAAGCACCAGAGAATTCATACTTGACATGACATGATGGTTTTCCAACCTGTCAGTCCCTTGTGGTCAAATGTACATGAAATTACTGTAACTCCTGTCAAAGTGACCTCTGTCATGGCCCTTTGTCATTTTACAGTATAAAGCCGTTCTGTGGAAGAACATCAGAAGGTCTTGTGTGGCAGCAAAAGTTGGAGTGCTGATGCATGCAGGATAAGCGGCAGTAATGCAGAAAGATACTGGTTCTGCAGTGGGATTGCTGTCATGGAAAAAGCTCACAAGAGGGGTATTTAGGAAGCATTTGGATGGCCGTAGGCCCTTTCTTTGGGAAGGCATGCATGCATGGTAACACCTGGTGTGTTCATCCCCGTTTGTTGGCCAGATTTCATCTTGAGCAGTTTTTGTTCCTAAAGTATTGATATAGTCTTGCTGATGGCACTGTATCAGCTTTGCTCTACCCTCGAGGCACCTGTTTTTCAGTATCGGATGAAATAATCTCAATAGGCTTATACTTATAGGTTCATATAGAAGTGACTGGACTCTTAGGTCCATGGAAGATGCTTTGTAAATTTATCAGTATTAAGTAGGAAAGAAGCATGTGTCCACAGGATTTTTTTTTTTAACTGATCTTTCTGATATAATACCTGGTTTATTGGAAATGTGTTTTTTTTATTTTTTGAAATGTAAAAGTTTTCCTACTAAAACTACTTCCTACTTTTTTCCCTTTCCCACAGCTAACCTCCCATGTTCAATAACATCAAAGAGGAAGAAGTGGAAAAGAAGTATGAGAAGGCAGAAAGACCTTAATTTTCAAAACCAAAAAAGCTTAAATTCTCTTTAAGTTTTTTAAAAAAATCTTTTTTGAAAGGAGGGCTGCTTAGAAGGAAACAAATATGAAATATTTTTTATCTCATATTCTACATAGAAAAAGAATAATTTTCTAGTGTATTTTCAACTTTTTTTTTTTGCCCTTTTTGGGTCAGTGGATCTGTTTCCCCTCTCAGATATAATCTCATGGTGGAGTATTTAATAGACTTAATAAAACCCCCTAGAAAGCTCAGATTTTGTGAGAAAAAAAATGGTGAGATAAGTGCTCCTTTGGGCTGCAGCGTTGCAGCAATAGTTGATACTCACTTTTTACTCCAAGAAGGAACTGATAGTGAAGTCTCGTCTCAGGCCGATGTCAAAAAAAAAAAAAAAAACCAACCAAAAATCAGTTCTATTGCCACTGCCTCACTTTCAGGAACCAAAGCAGACTTCGCCACAATCATCTGGTTACTGTTAAAAGTTACGGACCCACACAGAAAAGACATCTGCAGTCTTCTTAGCTGCTTGCTGCAGGAAGCTGCAGAGAGTCCTATTCCTGTGTGCACCTACTTAGGTGGTAAGAAAAAATAATGTGCTGAGGGCTACGCTGAGGACTGCAACACACATAGACTTAGCAATGAGTTAGATTTGAGAAAACTCATTTAGATGTGAGGTGCTCATGCCCTCATAGCTGGAGGAAGAAAGGGTGCTCTTAAATTTGATTTATACTACATGAGTCTTTTGAAGTCTTTCTAATGCCTTGGGCCTGGTTTCCTGAACGTGCAGACATGCACATTTCTGCATGGGAGCCTTGCTTGTTTGTTTAATTTCCTCGCTCTTTTATTTTTCCACAGTTTCTTTTACCATCCCCATTCCTCCTCTATTGCCGTCTGGCCAAGATGCTCTTCTCCTAAGCCTTTATGGTTGAATGCCTTGCACAATCTTCCTGCAATCTTTTCATGGAGCTCACATTTGAAAACTGAACACAGGGCAGAGAATCATCTTAAGGGGAAAAAATAAATGTGGCGGGGGTGGAAGCTTTTCTTAAAATCTTTCTTTTGATAGAAAGCAAACAAATAAGAAACCAAGCCATAGGAAGTCTGTCCGTAATGGGAGTCGAATATGGTCAAATATGGCTAGGCAGGCTAGCCCTCTCCTTTAGATGTTTTTTGTCACTTTTTAACAGCCTGGAAGTGGAATCTGGCTTTTAACCAGAAACCTGTGTTAGAAATGGTGTTTTAAAGGCAATGTTGCGTGCAGGAAAAACTTGTGAGAGATTAGTTATTGGGAAAAGTAAGTAACTGAGTGCAGCTTTTAAAAGCTCCACTTTGAAAAGAAGTGAAGGCTAAGGAGGCGTGCCAAAGAGATAAAAAGCAATGTTTTTCTTGTTGCCTTCCATTGTATCTGACATTTTATCCTATTTTAAGAGTTTACCCCTTTCTGACTTGTCAGTATCTGCGTTCAATCATTACTTGTCAACACAGTTTTATTTAATATGAATAAATGTGCCATAATTAGCTAAAATATGAGTCTCATAATTACAGGTGTAGAGTTGTTTTATTTGCTAAGACTTTGTGCTCAGGGAAGATGACACAACATGCCAGGAAGGCTTAAAATCTGAAATCTAAATTTATCAATCTGATTATTTAACCATGATTAGGGTATTTTGACTTAGTCCCAGTATGCTTTTACAGTTCTGGCATTTGCAGCACTAGCCAAAGATGAAGATGTGTTTAACTGTATTTTTTATTGCTGGCATTTTGAAGAGCCGTTGCTTCTGTTTGCATGTGATTCCCTCAGAGAATCTTATCTTTGCAACTGGATTATTTTGCCCTGTGCTGGGATGTTTTTACCTGGAGCAGTGTTCCTAATACAGTAGGAATCAACAGACACTCATGCTTGAGGGAAGAGACTTTTTGATGTATTGTATTCCTTGATGTAATTTGTCCGGAATGATACAAATTCTGTATAAAAGTTTCCATTCCAAAGTGCTTTAGTCTATTTTAAAGCATTTAAGTGGTCTTATTCACAGCATTATGGTCAAGATTTCCCTTAAAAAATTGTTTTTTATTGTAATTGCAATCCCTTGTTAGCCTGTAAATAATAATACTGGAAACATTATTTCCACATGTACTTTAGATAGCAAGAGTATATTTAATGGTTGTTAGAAATTGGTTAGTGTCTCTGTACTGCAATTTTAAGCAAAATTGTCACTTTCATCTAAAGAATTTAGGTGATTTTTCCTTTTTCAAAATGTAAGGGGAAAAATGTATTAAAAATCATGGCTATTCTTGTGCTTAAGAAAGTGAACAGATCCTCAAAATATAAATTTATAGACCTCTGGCTAATCTTGCAGCATATAAGTCCCAAGATATGTTTTGAAATCCTTGGCTGGAAGGCATTGTAAAGCAGAAAATCCTTATTACCAAGAACTTCAGCTGTTCATCCTCTGAATAACACCTCTGCTGTCTCTCACATTAAAAGAACTAGTCTAGCTCAATGAAATTATTAGGTGAAGGCTCAAAGCAAGTAAAGGGATGTAGGTGCTTTCTTGTATATGGCAGAGTGCAACTCTGGAGGTCATTGCCATGGTTTCCCCTGGCTGTTGAGAGTTTGCATGGTTTTGAAAAATGGTTAGATACATTAATGGAAAGAAGGTCCAATAAAGCAAAATTCAAGGAGCATGGGGGCCAAGGTGTTTTTGTGTCAATTCCTGGGAGAATCAATGTCTTCATCAGTGAACTGGTAGCAGGGAGTGTGCAGTTGATTTCCACGGTTTTGGATGGTATGATGCTCTTTTGGACAGTCAGATGCTGTGCCAGTGGCAAACATCTCTAAAAGTAGCTCACAAAATGGAATGGGTAAAAAGATGACAGACAAGGTTCAGTGTACGGTGATGCCCATAGGGTAAATAACCTAGATAGTGCCTCTGTGGTAGACTGAGAAGCAGTGGTTGCAGCTCAGGAGTGGTCATTGAGAGGTCTCTGAAATCACCAGCTCGATGTGCGGTGGCAAGCAACAAAGCCAACAAAATATTGCCCATAATAAGAAACACTGTCCATAATCAAGAAGGTCAATGAGAATAAGATAGAGGGTGCCATTTTTTCCCCACCGATGCATCCACATGTGAGCACTGTGTGCAGTCCTGGTCTCTGCACCTGAGGAAGTCTGTAGTAGACGTAGAGGAGGCGTGGAGATGAGCAGCTAACACGCTGGAGGGGATGGGGCTGGCTGAGGAGAAGAGACAGAAAAGGCTGTCCCTCTTCCTTTTGGAAAGAAGACAGAGGAGGGGATCCATGAGCAAGGTTTATAGAGTCACAGAGCCTGTGGGATAGCTGAAATATTTGCCGGCTCCCACAGCACTACAAGTGGCTTTTTAGCATTTGGTGGGTACAGATGCGTATGTAACTCCATCACTGCAGAACCACCTTGTTAATTTTTGAGTGTTACCTTGTGTGTGTATGTTTGTGATACAAATGTTAGAGCCCTGAAAGCTCTTCTGCTGTGGTCATTCTTTGTTTCCTTCATCTCTAACACACCTGTGAGAGAATTAATTTATGTTTTGACTTTCCGTCACTGTTCAATGAGATTTGTTACTTCATAGTTTAGTAGCGATGTCAAATAACTAACACTTGGTATTTGGACTGTCAGGCAAAGCCTTAAATGGTCCTATAGAAAGAAAATGTTGATCATAATTATTGTGATTAATTTCCAAATTAGGGTTGGGGCTCTAACTTGCAAGGTCCTATGAAAAAAAAATTTTGCAAGAAACAGCCTCAGCCCTAAAGAGTTTACAATGCAATAAGCACAAAAAGGTACAAATAAAAAGGGAAGGAAATCAGTGTAGATATCGTATGATTCTTAAGCTGTTTGCTCTTTGTGGACTGGATTGTCTGTCCTCCAGTCTTTATGCATTCTTTAGTGGAAATGAGACCCCTTAAAACTCCTGCTCTCCTGACCACTTCTCCATCCACTCTTGAAAACCCATCCAAACCTTTCGTTTCACAAAGATTCCTTACAGAACTCTTGTTTTTAAATGCACATCAATACATGGATTTCAATGGCACATGCATAGATTACACACATACTTGACATAAAGAATGAGAAAAGAAATTACTAATCCATTAATGGTTGTAATTACAAGTACGTATTGTGCTACTAAAGCTTCTGATATCAAGTGCAAAGGAAATATTTGTAAGTTAAGCCCCTGAGCCAGACAGGAATAAACCACACCTTGCAAAAGGGAATGAGTCAGAGCAGCTGGTGGTTTCTTCCTCTTGGGCTGATATTCCTCCTTTGCTAGGACATTGATTCTTCTCCAGGAAACATCCCCTTTCCATGTCTCTGAATCCCACGTATTTTACAACACTTTGATCCACTCTGTAATTAAGAGCTCCTCCTTTTAATTTAGTTTTGTCTTCTAGGGGGGGTTCTGTAAACTGGTAACGTATTCCACACTAGCTTCCCAGGTCTTCCATATGCTTATGCTGTGTATGCAGCAGGTGAGCAGTGATCATTTTTATCATCACAGAGAAGAATACCCCAAAGACAGATGAAGTAGGTAATATTGTAGTCATAAATCAAGTGCTTAACTGTTGGTTTTAGAACATTTTGGAGTTATAACTTCATTAGAAAAGTAAAAAGTAATTTTCAGTTTTGCCACTTTCATTTTATTTAGTACTCTTTTTCTATTGCACTAGTCTGAGTTTTATGAAAATCAGTTCAAAGTGTCTTGGGAATCATTTACAATTTCGTAAGGCTCTGGTTTTGCCAAGGAGAAAACAAACATAGCTTTCAGATAAGTATAAAAGCACCAGCTGTTTTCCCCCCCGAACTTTTTTTTTCCCCATAATACTTGCCTTTGGAGATAATTTTACAAGAAGAAACATATACTATGTGGAAATATTAAAGTATAGGTTCACAATAATTCTGTTACTGTAAATACAGACTAGCTTTCATGCCTCAGTAACTGCTCCAGAGGTCTGATGGGGGGGGGGGCGGGGGGGGGAAGAAAAGAGAGATCTAGGAAGCAGCCCAGCCTCCCAGTGCCAGCTTGGCCATCTTGTGGGCCATTGCCTGGAAGCCAATTTAGTTTTTGTTGGGACAGAGTTTTCCGGGCTGTTAATTTAATGAAAGGCCTGATCTGACTTCTTACTTTTCCCGGAGCTTGATGGCTACTTCTGTGAACAGGAGCTTCAGTAATGCCTGTAGTGCCTGCATCCTCTCCTGCTTTTGGCTTAGTGGTAGGACATTTAAATAGTTCAGCCACTGACTGGGAATCTCGTGTCTCTTCTTAGAGGAGCAGACATCTTTACAACCTCCATTATATGAATTTTGGCTGCTTAGATTGTGAGCTTGTGTTGGCTAAAAATGGCAGGGTCCAAATGAGCCCTGATTTCTTTTGAAGGTGTGTGTCTGGATCCTGCTGTCTGACTGGGATGAACTGTTGCATCTTCCTTGCCAGAACAGCCTGCCATCTCACATTAGGGTTGATGGCTAAATATGCAAACTAGATCCATTGATACCTCTTAAAAAGTTGCAGTGGGAGTGATGAAGGAAACATACAGCTTATCATCATCACCTTACGTTTCTTTAACTAGACCCTGACCCAGCTGACATCCATCCATGTACGTACAAATCTGGCTGCTCTACGGGGATTGACTCCTTTGCTGTGCTCTTGCCGATTTCACACACCTGTGTAATGGAAAGAAAGAATGTGCACTAATAACATCATAGGAGAAGAGCACTGCAGTATCAAATGGTGGTCTTAACTTAGCAGCACATGGGAAAATAAGTGCTGGGTTCAGACATCAGAAGTGAAGAAGTTGAGCAATATTGTGTGGAAGATTTCTTTTGTGTAGTGCATATCCTTTTATGTCTGCCCCTGCAATTTCTGTGCTGCTGCACTTCTCTGAGATGAAAGGATTTGTGTAACTTGCAGAGGCAATCTTTGCATTTAACAAAACCGGTTCCTGTATCTTTAGTAATTCGTGTCTCTCACTTCAAATCATCTCCTTCCATCTCAACAAAGAGATGATCCCTTAAAATCATTTTGCCAGTCGCCCTGCCTGCTTTCCTGCCTTTTTCCTTCCTGCTTGCAATCCCACTAATCTGGTTTCTTCCAACATGTGGCTTCCTACTCTTTTGCCTTTGCAATGAATCACCCTTCTGTCTTCTGGTTTCCCACTCTTCCTACCCCAAAGCATCTCTGTTAGCCAGTTGTTGATTCACGAGTTGTGTAAGGGCGATGCAAATGGAAATGAGAGGGAATTAACTTCTGATAGTCAGTGATGGGATTTCCTTGTTGCAGCTTAATATATTTAGATTTACTTAGTACCTGGCTGCATTTCTAAACAGCTGTCTTTAGATGTGGTTCTAAGTTGAGTATGTGAGGTCTGCTCAGGAACGGGGTCTTACATTTGCAGCTCTGACTTGTTCATAGTTCCTGATCAACAGAATAATAACTATTATTTGGTGCACCCTTTCCTATCCTGAGTATTTCTGTGGTCCAAATTGCTATGCTATTTTAGCGTCTCAGCCTTTATTCTGTGCAAGAGCTCTGTAAGGTAAGAAAGCGATACAAGCCCATGTCCGAAATTGGGCTGAAATGCAAGGAGGGTATCTGCGTGCTGGTGAAGGGGACAATCTGTAGACCAGGCTGTGGCAGCACCTGTCTGCAGGAGGTGCCCCTTCTTTCCTCTCCATACATGGGGGCCGCACATGGCTGGCTTCAACCAGATCCCTTGGGTTTAGGTGGCAAAGTTGGGTGCTGAGTGACTTACCTACCTCCAAGGCTGTGGCTGTCCAGGAGGAGTGCGCTGGAGTAGGGACCAACGCCAGACTTGCCCTGGGTCACATCCTGGCCGGCCGTGGGAGCAGAGCTGCTCAGGGTACCAGGGGCAGGAAGGGTGTGCTCTCACAGCGACGTTTTTCTGATATTTTCTCTTAGGCTTCCCGAACGGGTACAAAATACAGTCTTTCCAAAGCAAGCTCTCTCAGTGCTTTGTTTCATAACCACCAGGGGACAATCATTAAAGGGGAAGAAAAGATAGAATTATTGATTCAGCAGCATGGAGGACAAAGCATAAACTCTCTTTTGCTCATAAAAATACTGTGATTTTTCTCAGTTGTGGCATAACTTAGGTGCATCTTAAAGTTGATAAATAATTTTTCTTAGGAAAACTTAACATCTCTGTTATTTACAGATATATTCACATAATATTAGCATCATGTTAAAGCAACCAGCAATTACAACTGTGTATTTTGTAAATTTTCACACCTCAAGATAGTAGTAATTCATTAGGACTGGTGAGTAAAGAAGTTCTTTGGTTTCCATTCTGATTTCCATGCACTACACCTGTTTTTTAGAAGTACAGCTTTTTATTTCGGTCAATGAAGCTAACAATGCATGGCAAAGGATGTTGTTAGAATTCATTGTATTTTAAAGGGATGTATGACATGTCAACAATTACAATTCATTTTTCAGCATGGATCCCTGTCACTTCTATCCCTTTAATAAAGGGTACTATTTATCTATTTTTAGGAGGCAGATTTTTGGAAACATTTTAAATAAGAAAGGTAGAAGGGGGAGAGAAGGTGGTCAGTCTTCAGTATATATTAAAGAAAGTCCTTTGTGGAACTGTTTGTTTATGTTTTAAGTAACAGTTGCACTGGGATTCGTCTCTGCTGGGTTCTTACCTTTTGTCATGTAACTCAAAGGAAATGGGTAAAAAGAGCACAACATTGCAGATACAGTCCAGAAACTGCCACAGGACCTAAGTCTCTGAGTACGAAGCTGAGCAGTTCAGATGTGACAGACCACTTAGTTGTTATTGCACAAACTTTATTCCCTTTAAGAGTATCAACTTCTGTTCCCTTTTCCTGCAGCTGACAATGTTGCTCACAGCTTGTCTGTATGAGTAAGGTTAGTGTGTATCACTTCAGCAGATTACCTTAGAGTGAGACATGTTAAGTACATCTGTACAACTGCAACAAGGGCAAACCAACTCTAGTGAACTTGGATGAGGGGCTAGAAATCTGCCTGTGTAGGCAAGCCCCTAAAGTCATAACTAAAGCAAAAAACCCCAAAGCATCTGTTTTGATGACGAACCCCCAAATGATAACAAAAAGCCAAACCAAGCCCTTATAAAACACCTAATTTTGCAAGGGGATTATATAATTGAAAGAGTTGTCACTGTCTGATGTGACAGTCTTGCTGGAATTGAATGACTCTACATTAATTTTTTTGATATAAATTGTTCTCAGTAAGTAAGATAACCCTTGATTTAACAGTATTCAGTGTATTTATTCTAGAATGGGGTGAAAAAATTGGCTGATGCTTGACTGATAATATTTTGTTGGTTTGATTGAATAATTCCTTGTAGCAGTAAGTATCTACTGGCCATGCTTGTGTACCGTATTCTTGCTAACCAGTGTTTTATAGTGACTGGAAAAATATACTGATTTAGATTGCACTTCATTGCCAAAGCAGCATTATACTGTGCTTTGGTACCACTTTAGCTTTCAATTTAGTTGAAGTCTTTAGGGCTTTTTCCATAATAATTCTCAAAATCTCTTCCTTCATTAGCATCCTGCATTTAGGATGTGTTTCAGGACACATACAACCCTGTGCATTACTGCCTGAGTTACTGTACACTTCTCAGTGACCTAACTAACCTGCCTAATAGAGGCTACAGCCCACCAATGCTGTAGTGTTTTGGCTAATTAAAATGTGCTTTTAGTTCCAGTGTTTGCAGCAGGTCTCTGATGCATTAAATTACTGGCCTGTAGCGCGTGCTTTTGGAAGTTCAGAGTCTATTTAAATTTGCATAATAGTTTTTAGGATAACTTGTTGAGGATCTTTCAACAAAGGCATTTCACACGGCTTGCTTAGTCTGAAGGGTAAGCTGACGTTTCCCAATGCGAAGAAGATGCCTTAGTGCTGAGCAGGTCTTTTACCAGGCCCCAGCAACCCCATCGAGCCCAGCAGGGTCACTGGGATGAATAAACGGCTTAAGAAAGGGAAGGATTGGCCCTGTTAACCTCAGCAGCAGAACTTTTAAGCCCCCATACTACAAGTGCTGGGGCAGGCAGCAGCTCAGCCCACTGCAGCCCACACAACGTCACACCACTGTTGTCAGTCCGTCTGTCCCCATGGTGCCTGGCAATGCTTCTGCAGTTTCTGGGAGAGAGGGAAAATCTAGCGATGCATCGGTTTGTTTTCTTAGACATGACCGCTCTTTCTGGGCTTCAGGAACAGTTTCCAAGCAAGCAGCCGATGCGTTTCCTGCATACCCCTGCTCCCATGCAGCTGCCGGCTCCCACTCTGCCACGAGCATCTCTGCAGGATGCTGCGCTGCAGGGCATGTCCTGAACCGAAGCCACCCTCCTCTCTTCCAGGCTGGCTTTAGCCCAGGCTGGTTCACTGTCAGACCTGGCCGGTCAGGGGGGAGCTGAGAGCTGTGGGAGCGTAGGCAGGCAGCTTTCTGCAAGCATAACATGGGTGAAAACCTGGTCCCAGCAGGCAGGGCCAGTGGTGGGCTGGGCAGCAGGTGAGCAGCACCAGCCGCCCGAGTGTTTCTGCTGTCTGAGACATCTGATGTGAGTTTTCCCGATGCATTCAAGCCCAGCGTCTCTCATTTCCTAATCATCTGGGTGGTGACTGAGCTGCAAGAAAGCTGAGCATAAAATTGATGCACAGCTTGCTGGCTTCTAAGTGTTGATATAATTTTCTGTAAGATACACACAATGTTCAGCTCATGTCTAATTGGTGCCGTTTCTGGGTGGAACACAATATCCCTTTACAAGTTGTAGGACTTTGGAAAATCATTTTAAGTAGACTATTCAAGTCTTTTTATATTTTCTCTGATAAAGGAAGTTGTTTGATGTAGTGTATTTTTATGGCACTTGAGCCTCCTATTTAATTGGGCCCTTTTGTGCTCTGAGGCTTTCTGTTTGGCTTATGTGGTATTGGATTGTGTAGTGTTCGATGTTCCTGTGCTTCTTTTTGTTCACTACACAAAAAGCAGATATCTGAAATTCAGCTCTCTGAATACACATGACAATCCAAGGGGACAGACAGCAGCAGCGGCAGGATTATGAACTGTTCCCTTGCTGCAAGCAGTTTCTATCTGTGCAAAAGTAACTGCAGCCCTGGTTTAGGTAGCATTTGGCATTGCCATTCCAGGGATGTTAATGTCACTGCAAAGTCCAAGGCGATAGAGAATCAGATTTGGGAAGAAGCAGTGGTGGAAAGGATCAGTCCAGTGGCCGTGATGGCTTTGTTTTGTGTTCTGTGGGATTTTTGGAAACTCCTCCAATTTCTAGGACTGGGCCCAGAAGAAAACGTTAATCAACAATGCTGCCACACATGATAAATGAAAAAGTGATACAACAGAACTCAATCATAAACAGGGCTTGTGAGTCTCATAAGCAGAATATTAAAACCCAAATCTAAGTGAAATTATAGCTTGTTTTATCTTCCAGATTAAAGCACGTGCACACACACATGCGCACACGCACAGGCACACTTAAGACTACAGCAAGTGCCGGAGCTATGATACCCACTTTGTCACAGCAGTGCCACTGGGGACATGATCACCCCATTTAGTTACAGGAGAACTCCACTGAGCTTTCTTCTGTCTGTCCACTCACAGCAGATGCTGCTGTACCCATCCTTCTAAATTAGGTGGCAAAGTGTTATTTTTAATTGTTTTGCCCTTGGCAGATTTTCTTCCAATCTGTCAGTTCCTTGTGCATCTAACAAAACATGGCCCTAACAGAGCGAGGGGTTTTATTATTCTTAAAAGCACCAAGGCTCTATCTAGCATGAACAAAACACTGCTTTCATGAAAGGTAGCACATTGCACACACTGCCTTTTTGTTACTTCCCGTAGCAGCTAGGTAAAATCACAAAATGGATGAATACCTTTATTTTTCTTCTCCCTGTCATATATATACACATTTACTGGAAGTCTGTTAGGATATTTGCCATGGTTCTCTAGCTGTCAGTATCTTAAGGCATTGAAAAACCACAGAAATAGTACATGGTTCTTCAGGGTCCCAAATTGCTCTTAAAATTGGGTCTACCTGGATCTTTCTTCTGTAATTGAAAACTCTCTTTTGGACTCGGTTCAGTAGAGTCCAAAGGTACTGAGGCGAGTAAAAGGTTGCACTGGATTGGGAGCAGTCAGAATCGTGACAGCAGCAGGGGTGATGAACTTATTTTTCTGAGAGAATGAGAGTCTGCTGTAATCCTAGTCACAGACTACTTTTGCCAGCTGGTTTTTGTGCTTTATCTTCCGAGCTGACGTTTCGCAGGAGATAGACGTATTTTATATATATCCGCATGAGAGGGAAACAAAATCAAATCAGGGAGATACAGACCCTTTAGAAGAGATTAGAGATTGGAAGGGCACAAAGTAGGCACCGATAGCATCTCTGAAGGAAGTGATTAGATTTGAGAGGGATGAGGGAGGTAATGCCTGCATCTCAAAAATCTTGCTGTTGCGGTGCTATGTGGCAGAGCAGCCTTATTTTGTCTTTACATGCCGCGTTATCACGTTTCGAAACCTGTCTCAAATATCTCAGCCGGTGCGTAAGGGACTTTGTGTCCCAGTGTGCTGGGAGGCAGGTGCAGCCACCCTTTATCCATCTCTTCTATCTATCGACATCTCTTCTGCCAGCTCAGTGTTTCATTAGTCTCTCTAGCATCTGCAATAGATCCTGGAGGAAGTCTTGAAATGTCAGAAAGAAGAAAGATCTGAAAGGTGGGAGGGAAGGGTTCACTTTTCCTGTCAAGTTCCTAAAATCACTGAACAACAGGAACACTCTTGCTGTACATGGAAGACTGTCAAGTAGCATTGCTGGAAAGTGAAACTTTCCTGTAACGCAGAAGGGCAGCAGCAGATTTGACTTGAGTGTAGTGAAACGTTTGTTTCTATAAGATTTCTATCTGGTATAGAATTCATAGTGTCATGAAAACGTCAGCTTCAACTTTTTCATCAGTGGTCACAACAGAAAGGCAAATGTCAGGAAGTAGGAGGGAAATGGGAAACAAAACAGGGAATATCATTGTGCTACTGTACAAGTCCATGGTGTTTCTACAACTTGCATGTGGTGCACAGGCACAGTCCTCACAGCCCAAAAAGGCGGTAGCAGAACTGGGAGAGGTCTGGAGAGGTCAGCAGGGATGGTGGGGATGCAGAACCTGCCTCCTCAGGCAGCAGGTGAGGTGGTGGGAGGGAAGGGAAGCATGATACAGGTCTGTAAGCTCATGAATGGCATGGCAAAGGGTGCGTGGTTGTTACTGCCTCTTCCACTATGAGGATTTGGGGATACCAAGTTTAGGTAGTGGGTGCAAAGTGTCAGACAATAACAGAAAACTGTTCTACCCTGTGTGCAAGAGCTGTGAACTTCCTTGCCACGAAGTGCTGTAAATCTATTAACTCCATCCATTAACTCAGCACACAGGAGCCATTTACAAAGTGTCTGGTTCAGAAAGTGCTGGAAGCTGGGTACATGTGTTTGCTCTGCCCCCATATACTTCCCCATACATCTTCTTTTGCCTGCTGCAGGTGCAGGGGGACCTCTGATCTCACCCAGCACAGCTATTTCTTGTATAATGTCATTGTTCTCAAGACTTCAGGATGAAGGGTAGGATCTGTCGTTTCATGTTGTAACTGTTGGAAATCTCTCCATGAAATTGGGGGGGGGGCGGGGAATGGGGGGGTAGGGGGGTGGAATCAGGGCTAAGCTAAATGTTGAGATTATGTAATTTATAAAGTGTTCTAATACCACAATGATGAATGCCATAAAACTGTCTGGGTAGACGGGACTGCTGTCAGGTACCTTGGAAGTGACCTGTTTGACTGCTGCAAGGAGCTATTAAAAGGGTAGCTATTAGGGAGTTTAGTACAAACCAGAGCCCAAAGCAGTCTTACATCAAAGTGTTACATTACAGAGGTTGTCACTGTAGTTCTAATTGGCGAAAATTTGCCGTGACTTATTCTCCAGGCAAACACATTAACTTGCAGTTGAACAGATTTCTTTGTCCATAATTTGTTTCAACACATGATGAAAACAGTTGATTAAAACACAGTTTACCAAATTGCTGTATCTTGTATTTTTTTAACTGATCAAAACACGTGCCCGTGCAAAAGCAGGGGCAGGCTGCAGAGGAAATAGGCACAGCTCTGTAGCGTACAGCTGTGGTTTTGTGGAAGGAGAGGAGGAGAAGCTTCAGAGAGCCTCTTGCAAGGCTGTCAAGGTTACAGGTGCTATTGCTTCTGTAGGTGAGTGGCTTGGGCATTCTCTGCTGATAATTGGTATTTGCTGTTTCTTCCAAGATAACAAAATTTGCATTTTAATTAGATTGTTGCATTTGTCAACACTGAAGCATAACATGTCATTGGAAGCTTTTCACAGGTCCAGCATAAGGACTTTGAAAAAAATCTCAGTAGCAGCATTTACCCCAATAATATTTTTAAACTTTTTTAGTTTTTAAGCATTTAAGAGGTGAGGATCCCATTATAAACTCTCAATGAATTAACCACCATGGGCTGTAGTCCTTCACAAACTTCTCCAACATGGGTCCTTCCCACAGGCTGCAGTTCTTCACACAGTGCTCCAGCGTGGGTCCCTTCCTTGGGCTGCAGTCCTTCAGGCACAGATCGCTCCAGCATGGGTCCCCCGCGGGGTCACAAATCCTGCCAGCAAACCTGCTCCAGCACAGGCTCCTCTCTCCACGGGGCCACAGGTCCTGCCGGGAGCCTGCTCCAGCGTGGCTTCCCACGGGGTCTCAGCCTCCTTCGGGCATCCCCCTGCTCCAGCGTGGGGTCCTCTCTCCCCAGGCTGCAGGTGGAGATCTGCTCCACCGTGGACCTCCCTGGGCTGCAGGGGGACAGCCTGCCTCACCGTGGTCTTCCCCACGGGCTGCAGGGGAATGTCTGCTCCGGCGTCTGGAGCATCTCCTCCGATCCTTCTGCACTGACCTGGCGTTCTGCGGGGTTCTTTCTCCCACATATTCTCACTCTTCTGTCCGACTGCAGGTTTGGGGTTTTTTGCACAGCAACTTTTTCCCCTTCTTAAATCTGTTATCCTGGAGGCGCTACCACCATCATCAGTGGACTCACTGTTGTGTTAAAGGGTGAAGGAATTTGGCAGAAAATAAAACCCCTTGCATTCCAGCTTATCCTCGGATGTCAGAGGATCTGGGGGCGGCTAGGTTTAATTTCTGAGTGATGTCCAATTCAATGCTCTTAAGTCCGGTCGTGTAACTATCACAATGATGGATGCACTTAATAGTGTACCGCACTCTCAGCTTAGCCATGTTCAACGCACAAGAATTACCAGACTTAAGGAGTTTGGTTGCGTTAATGAACTATCATGACTAGATTAATGAGCAGCGCAGTTTATTAAAGCAACAGTACATGTTTTTTTGAATTGCCGGTGATAAATACACTGTCTGCAAAGCACGTGCAAATGGTAATTCAATTGACTACAAGCACATTAAATTATGAAAGAAAAGAGCTCTAAAGAATTCTGAGTTTCCCAGGGAAGCGCTCGGTATAACTGAGGGTTCGAATCTCACCCATAGGCATCCTATAGGGGGGGAAGAGAGGTTCAGCCTGTCGACTGATCCCAGAAGTCAGTGATGTCCTCCTGACTTGTCTATGATGGTATCTTCCCTAACAGTCCTCCTCTCTTAAGCACTTTTATACTATTTTCTTATTTTTAGGTGGAGCTTGAGCGGCTGTAGTCATACATACCTTTCCTTTGATCGGTATAAAGTTCTCTCGCTTTGCTTTTAAAGGTATATGCTAGAGAAAATTCAGAGTGCATGCACCATGGAGGGGTGGTCGCACCTTGGAGGTGGGTAACTTTTGGAATGGAGGTGTGTTTTGGTATTATAATGAGCAAAGTTCACCCAAAGGACCTGCTGTTGCGTGTCAGTACCCCAGAAGTGGGCACATGTGATATAAACCAGAAGTGTAGGGCATTAGCTCGACAGAACCCCTGTTATTTTACCTCCTTGCTTCAGTGGCTTCAATGCAGGGACCAACTGTTCTCAGTCCTGCCATTCCGGTTCCCTATCCTTGCGATCACAGAGCCTGGCCGTGGCATCTTGGCTCCGCTCCGCCCTCTGCATTGCTTTTCAGAGTCAGCATACCAAGCTCTCCTGGTGTTGCTGACATCTAAAGTTGCAGGTTCTGTTGCTTAGGGAGCTACCATGGAACTGTTTCTTTACGTGTCCACTGCGTTCCACCCTGGAGGTTCACCTTGCCTTGGGGGACGGGTGTCATACCGGTAAGTCACCTCCAGCTATCATTCCACACTTGGCCTTGGCCAGCAGCAGGTCCATATTGGAGCCGGCTGGCATTGGCTCCATCAGACATAGGGGAAGCTTCTAGCAGCTTCTCACAGAAGCCACCCCTGTAGCCCCCCCACTACCAAAACCTTGCCATGTAAACCCAATACATATGCCTTCCTAGTTCCTTAGATCCCAGTATAAATGTTGCTTTTGGAAGCTGGAATTCACTGTTTCGGATGTGGGGAAGCTGGGAGCTGCATGACAATCTGGTGCTCAGTGTGAGAACTGAGGATTTGCACTGAACTTGCTGCTTCAAGACATCGCTGAGATGGCAGGAACTGTGCCTTAGCGCTAGAAAAGAAATCTCTGCTGATACCAGCATGATACAGCTCAAGCGGAGTCTGACAGTGCCAGCATATACTTTAGGAAAACAAATGATGTCATGGTAGATTTCAAGCTGCACTCGGAATTGGTACAGTATGTCATATTAAATTTTCTGCCAGATTTAAGAGTGATATGGCCAGATTTTCATCCACTGTGAAGATGTGCAGCACCGCTGACTTCCTTAGAGCTATGTAAGTGTATACGGTTGGGGATGGGGCCCAGGAAGTTTATACTGGAGATCAAACAAGCTCAAGCAAGCCACTGCTGCAATGAATGAGTGCCAGCTGCTAAAGTCGGGCACAGTAGTGGTGTCACCAAGCAGGAGCTCAGAAAGCAGGCAGCCTGCTTTGTAGACCAAGGAGAAGAGATTCACTGCTCCTGCAACAGCAACATCTAGTCAGAAAGCCCACCGCTGCTTTGGAGTTGGAACAGCCCCAATTTACTTGGAAATGCTTCTCATGTGCTAAGTGAGTTAATTTTGCAAACTTCTTAAAAACTCAAAAATGTCTCGCCCTTTGTGATGGGAAGCTGAAAATCTTGCTAAATCAATATAAACTGCCCAGTTTTAAGTAAAGCAGTAGTTTCAGCAAATGCCATGCCTTCCAGGCAGCAAATCCACTCTGAATGTGGAGGAGACATGTGCTTCTGCCTTCCTCTGCTAAGGGAGAGTGAGGAAATGTCTTGAGTCTTGAGTCTAACACCAGCCTCTGTGTGCCCACGCTGCTTCCTCGCCCCACTGTCTGCTTAAAATCTTCGATGTCTTCATTTCCCCACTGTCCTTTTAGGCAGATGGAGAATTGGATCATTAGCTGCTTCATCAGCACCGTCCATCTGACTGGCAGGGGCTGGGGATGCTGGAGGTGCAGCTGCAGCCAGGGCAGCCCCACAGCGAGGGTCCCACCGCTGCCACCCCACGTATCCCCCATCACTGCAAGCTGGTCACCTCTGACCAGTCCAGCTGTCTAAGTCTGGTTTCTGTGACTGCTTCTCAGAGGAATGGGAAAGGGATGAGCATCACCTGCTTGGTGGTAAGGGAGCCACAAAACACCAAGAGCCAGGACTAGCTCATACAGCTTCAAAATTGAATGACGTTTGGGGTGAAGCTTGGGGTTTTTTTCCCTAGAAGGAGTCTGAGGGTTTGGAAAAATGATAAAAGGAGAGCTGTGGAATTGGCCCATGTTTGGACACTGTATTGTACTGACATTTATGTGCATGGGGTTGCAGTAATACAGTCAGTTCAGCCTTTTCATTTATGACCTTTTCTGTAACATTAACCACAATATTGTGCGCACATGATATTGCAAAGAAAAAGATGAGGCAAGGATGCCAGTTGACTATTGCCAGTCTAAGTACTATGTAGGATTTGCAGTTACAGTAATGATGGGAGCAAATGCATAACAAGAAAATAGGCGATTTTCTATAGAAAAGTTGCGTGATACTAAAAAATATTTGTTGCTGTCATTTATTTTTGTAGGGTCCCTTTCTCAAGTAGATGGTTATTGCTCTTCTGTAGATTTACCAAAGCAATGACTTTCCCCAATATTAAATAGTTTAACGATTTAGGGCTAACTTGTTGTATCTTCACATTTAATAACTTTCTGATGTAAGAAGGACTCATCATGCGTGGCATTAAGGTGCTGCTAATTGTGAATGGAGGCATTTACATTCTGAATCCTAGTGAATTATATTATGTGTGTTGCACTGTTTTTACTTCATTCCCTGGTCGGTTTTTATAACCAAGTATAGCCTGTAACATTTACTTTACCAGAATGAAATAAATCCTGCACAGGGGATTGACATCACTTTTGTTCCTCTTGTGCCTTTTACACAGTGTTTAAATTTCAAGTGGTCTTGGAGGCTTCATACAGATTCTCCATGGAAATGCTTTTAATATTTCAACTCTCTGTATCATATAGCTTTGTAAATCATGGGGCTGTTACAGGCCAGCATGCAGAACATTCAGGTATCTTTACCTAATGTGCAGGTGAAGCCCTCTTGGGATGAAAGTTTATTAGGTACAAGAAGAATACCATATTTAACTGAAACAGAATTACATATATTAGAGTTCAATTCTTGTAAAGTCCCACCGAGGACAGCATAGTTCTTCAATAACGCTTCTTCATCATCAGTTGAAAGCTAGGGCACCTCCCAGTGTGCGGTGGGATGCAGGAGCATGTCTTCCACCTTGAAGTCCTCCTTCCTGTGTTGTGCAGCCCAGCGATCCTTTGCATGGACAGACTGAGGGGGCTGCAAACACAAAAGTATCACAGTAACGTTAGGCTAGTAAGGCAGGTAATTTTACATGAGATACACTGTATTTTGCTATCTGTTCTGCATCCAAAGCCTGGAATGGGCAAGAAGCCACCCAAAACTATGGAAGAAGCCACATATTAGAGATACTTGTCAACAGTCAGTCCTAACACAAAATACTGGCTTAAATATTCAGAGGATTAATGGGTACAACTTGCTGAAGCTAATTTCTGCAAGTCTTGCAGGTCTCTTCTTAGAGGGTAATTCTTCAGTGAGGAAAGGCCTTCCTTATTGTCAATTTGGCATCTTATTCTCAAGCTTCTGTATCAGTACACAAACATATAACCTGATCCAAAGAGATAACTATCAAAACTGGCTTGTGAACTACTTAGTTTGTGCTTTAAAATGTGCAGTGTGCCCCTACCTTTGGTTTTCAGAGGAAGCACTTAAAAAAATAAATAAATTTCTTTAGAAGAAGAAGCCATACTGTTTGGCTTAGGTCTTAGAGTAGACCTCGGCAATGGAAGACTGAGCCTCATCTGTGATTTATTTACTTGTGTGGCAAACAGGTTGGCAGTCAGTAAGTGGTTTGCACATCCATATTCTTTAAAGATTTTGAGCTGCATCAGATCAATGTATGCTGGCCCCTACTGCACATTGGACAGTGGTACCAAAGTGCTGTTGAGTGGCCAGGCTCTGCCTAAGCAGCTGGTTTGTGTGCTTAGTAAATGGAAGGGACGAGTTCCCCTGAGGACATGACAGTTTATAGGTAGGATATGACTGGTAGGGTTTAGTGCTGCTTTACAAGTGTGTGTGGATTTTCAATGCAGAAACAGACTTCTTTTTAACAGAACTGTAGATAATACAGCATTCGTAGCCTTCTGCAGCAGAGAGATGTGAGGATGTCACCTTTTGAAAGAACCAGATTTGTCTTGTGAATGTTGTGCTGGTGGGTTGTTCTCCTGCCTCATCCTTGGAAATGAAGTTATTTTGGTGTACTGTGAATAGGGGTGTTTGTAGACTTGCTGACTTACATAAAATGGAATATTTCATTTTATACACGAAAAGAGTCTTCATTCAGAAGAGGCTGGAGCTATTCCATTCTACCAGAAAAGGACTATTTTCTCATGAAACAGAAAATAAACTGATACTTTGATTACTATACAAAATACAATGCTTGTTTCCAATGGAAAAAAAGTAATAACATTTCTAGTATCGGCTCTCTAGTAGTCTACAGTAGCACTGTTGCATTATCAGTAACTGGCTTTTTCTCCAGCTTAAATCTGTATTCATCTGTGTCGTCAGTTTGTGCCCAGGTCTCTGTCACAGTTGCATGTTTCACAGAAAAGCTTTATCACACGTTCCGCTGTGGAGGGCAGGACAGTCTGTACTGAAAATGTCCAGCCACATTGGAGGGCAGGGTCCTTGCTGTCTCTGCTGCTTTTATGCCTTGTGCGCCTGCTCACGTTTGTTTAATGTGCCCAGCATTTCTCACTCCATGTTAGGTTTTCCGTGCTCAAGACTAAAACTGAACTATGCTGGATTACATTGTGCTATGGGTATCGCATAATAAACTCTTTCCTTTTTTTAGGCCCGAACTGCTTTGCAGAAACCATTGTCATTCCAGCAGGCCGGGAGGTGAAAACTGATGAATGCACTATATGTCATTGTACTTACGAAGAAGGCACTTGGAGAATTGAACGGCAAGCTATGTGCACTAGACATGAATGCAAACAAATATAGGAAATCTACAAATCTAAGTACTTTTTGTGGTTTTTATAAAATATCTCACAGTATTGAGTACCCTAGATGACCCAGGGAAATCTGAATGAGAAGATTCTGGTGAGGAGCAAAGAATAAAATATTGATATTTTGTTTTTCAAAGTAACATAATACTGCAAGGCAAAGAAATGCATATATTTAAAACGTTTGGACATAAGAATACCTGTCTTAATAAATGTGTTATTTTCACAGTGAGTACACTAAAATACACTCTATAAAATATTCTATGTATTTCTATAATACCATTATAGAGCTTAAAAATAAATGTTTTATATAGACAATACAGATTAAAGTACTGTATCATTGCCTGTCCTGTTGTATACATGCACCATGGCTAAAACATTACATTTCTGTTCTAGTTTCACCATATGAGGGTTTTCTTGGGGTTTTTTTGGTTTGAGGTTTTTTTGCTTATTTTTGGTTTAGTGGGTCAGGAAAGATCCAGCATATGACAAAACTTTGTTGTTCTTGCTCGTGAAAAAAAGGAGTAGAATATGCTTTCAGAGAACATATGCTCATTTATGAGTACTGCTGTAGTGTAGAGGTTGGTCAGCTCCTTTTAGTTCTACTGGTGCTTATCTACTGGTCCACAGCTGACATAACTTGTAGCACTAGGTAATACAAAACTGGTCTCTCATAGCTGTTGTTATAAAAGTTTAATCAGACAAAATCAAGTCCTAATATTCAGTTCAGACATAACACATTTGTCCTGGGTTCAAGTTCAACATTTCAGCAGGACAAATTCCTCTGTGAAGTAAACAACATAGCATCACCCAGCTGGTGGAAATGATGGTAACTAACCACATGGCATCGTTAATGTAACACATAATGAATGTGGAGAAGTGTAGCTTAAAAGGGCTAGAGCAGCCAAACAAGCCTCCACTGATGTGGCTCCACGTTGCTAATGCACAGGTAGGACAGTTGGTTAGTAGCTGTACCATTTCCTAGATCCTGCTCTTGCCACCTTGCTGGTGCTGGTTCAACTTTTTGGTTCCTTCTGGTGGTCCGTATGGGGTCTGTCACACTCTGTGTTGGGGAGAAAGGTTTTGAACTAGCTCTTTGAATCCATGAAAGGATTTCTAGCACAGAAGCTGACCCTGACTACATGTGAGCTGAATCACATCTCTGTGCTTCAGCCATGAGCAGCCTTTGCTTAGATTCATTTTAAGTTTAGTTTATCACCAACTACTACATTACATCTGTTTTGAATACCTGTTAAGGCAGCGGTTCAAGAAAACACTTAAATATGGGCTTACCTTTAAGCTTTTGCTAGAGGGAAGACTTAATGAATCAGTATCTAAAACCAGAAAACTGTTGCTTAAATTCCCACCTACCCTTTGCTAATCTACTCTGGTGGTGTAACTTGGTTACCAGGTTTGCATCTGTATGAAGTATGATTTTCTGGTTCTTCTGAAGACCATAGGACTTATGCCAGTGACTTCAGTGGATTCCAGGTATCACCTGATGTCTGTATTTTGAGCATGGGTCTGTCTTACCACTGGGTTTTATTTGCCCCAGTGATGGTACGGAAGAGGAGTGACAGAATCGGAAATCAAGGAGCTGTCTCTTGCACAGACAGTCCTGTGGCAAAGTCATGCATGGTATTAGTCTAGTCACAAGAAGAACAGGAGACAGAAAGACAGATTATTGGATTTAAATAGCTTTAAATCATACAAAAATCAAGTTAATAACTTTCCCTGAAGTGGATGTGCACATATGTAAACATTGTACTGGAAATGCTGTTTTGCAGTAACTGGAATTCTAGTAGGGATACAGGAAATACTGTGTGGGTTGTTGCTCAGTTTGCTGGTGGTAGTGGAGGGGTGACACAGAGTACAGATTATTTTTTTTTTTTCCTTAGAAGAGGGGAAGAAGTGTTTTCATGTCTCATTTGTACCTAGCCCGTAAGTACACTTCCAGATACAAACATAAATACTTGACTTTGCCATTTTATAAAAAGAGTACCTCATTTGTTGTATACCTCTCATTAACACAGTGAGATGCTGCTTATTTGGGAGTAAAGTAAGTATGATTTGGCTAAAAATTGTATTATTTTTAGTATCCATTTCATAAGATTCAGTAGTCATATGACAGAAAGCTAGCTCCTAAATCAGTAGGACCCATGCCTCATGGCTATATAGGCTTCTGCTTGCTGAAATCAAGTTACTGCACAGCTCTGAGAAAGTGCCGTGAGTGCCAGTGGTCTTCCATGCGTGTCTCCTGAAGACGGAGTGGAAGCGCCCATGTAGGAAGCGGCTGTGCGACATGAGTAAGAACAGAGAAGGTGGACTTGCAACTCGGTGTAGGGTTGCCTTTCCAGATAGGCTGCTTAGTGTCTCTTTAAGAGACGTGTTTTCAGTGAAATTTTGAGAGGCTTAGAATTTGTGTCTTTCAATGTATGGCCATAATGTTTAAAGTTTTTGGAAATCTCACCTCGGACTAGTTGCCCTTTGCTTCTCCTTCACTGGAGGTTCTTGTGAAGCCTTATACTTTTTCCCAGGGCTTGAATTTCTGTTCTTTTGGGAAATTCTGTCTTTATTGAAGTAGTCAGTGCAAAGTTAAAGGATATTTTAGTGTATATTTCTAGTGTAGCTTTTGTAAGTGTTTTCTATTGCACATTTTTTTCCAAAATATTTTTCCGTCTTTCAGTCCTGGTACCAACATATTAATGTCATCTTTACTGTAGTAATAGGTTGGTCCTTTCCCATTTTGTATGGAATTTCCTAGGCAAATTCACCTTGACACCCAGCTCTGTGGGTGGTTTCTTAAAGAGAGTATGTTTTGAGATAGAGCTAGCTATCTTTTTGAGAAATAAACTTCAATTCTTTTGACATCCTTTTTTTTTTTTTTTTTTTTTTTTTTTTTTTTTAAATGTAGTGAGGTAGGAGTCATAATGAGCTTTGGGCCTTCTTTATGCTGAGATCACTGGCCACATCCAACTTTGGCCTGTGGTAATACCATGAGAGCTCTTTGGTTGAGATGGGGAAATGGGCTGAGTGACTATTCTTGGGCAGATTGCACCAGCCTCACCCAATTGTGGAACCACCGTTGGCAGACAGTGTGTGGTGGGTTAACCTCGGTAGGTAGCTAAGCACCACACAGCCTCTCACTTACTCCCCCACCGTCCACCCCCAGTGGGACAGGGGAAAAGGAAGGAAGAGTAAAAGCAAGAAAACTCATGGGTCAAGATGAAAATAATTTATGAAGCAGAGAAGTGGAAGAAAAAAGAAAAAACAAAACAAAAGAAGTGATGCAATGGCAATCACTCACTACCTCCCATGGGCAGACCAGTGGACAGCCAGTTCCCAAGCAAAAGATAGCTAGCCTGACCTAAACCTTACTCCTTTCCGTTTTACTGCTGAGCATGATGCTATATGGCATGGAATATCTTTGTTAGTTCGGGTGACCTGCCTGGTGGTGTCTTCTCCCAAGCTCTTGCGCACCCCCACTCTGCTAACTGGGGGCAACCGAGAAACACAAGACCTTGATGCTGTGCACACACTGTTCAGCAATAGCCAAAACACTGGTGTGTTACACGCACTGTTTGGTCACAGGTCTAAAACACAGTGCCGTGCCACCTGCTATGAAGAGTAACTCCAGCCCAGCCAGACCTAGCACATCGTGATACTGTCAGCAACCCCAGCACAGAGGCAAGCGCTCCGAAAGACCCCGAGAGCCAAACTCCCAACGGGTGACCGCACCGAGCAGCGTGTGGGCCTTTGGCAGTGGAGTTGGGGAGCTGAGATTTGCAGCCTGCTGCATAATGTCACTTCGCATAGACAGAGGCTTAAAACGGAAACCTTCCTTTAGAGGAGTGGAAAATGAAAACGTGGAAATTAAAAGATTCAAAGTTAAAAATTAGCTATTATGATAATGAGTGCAGTTGGAAACCACTCACCTTTAAACCAATTTAAGAAAAAAACCAGAACTGCTGTAGTGGCCACATGTACTTATCTAAATGTTATGATTTGGTCATGTAAAACACCTGTTGATATTTAACCTTAAATAATAAGAGAAAAGCCATCTGCATCATTCCCAGTCAACCAAACTCCAGAGAATATTGGCTTCTCTACTGAAGCCTAGGTACTCAGCTGGTTTTTGCTTCAGTGCAAACAGTATTATGCATTCTGCATATGAGTCCTTTAGCTTTGCAGGTGGGTTGTATCTATAAAAGCTATATTTCTGGACACACTGATAGCTCATTAATAATTTTGTGTTTGAATGTCTGTCTGTTGCTTGGATAATGAATATTATTCTCAGATGTTCTTATGTAGCTGCATTGGCATGAATATGAGATTTCTGCTTCTACTTCACTTGCTTCTGCCTATTTCCCAGCTGAAACCAAGACAAATTAATTAGTGGTTTGGCCTCATCCATTTTTGTAGGAGTGCACTATACATTAATTTGGCTTCAGACCTGTGTAAGCAGGTGCCTGAAGAGATGATATCCTAGATGATTTCAGGTAATTATCAAATTGCACAGTTAGTGTGCAGTAGGATTCTTTATACTACTCATTTAAACCACAAAAATGGAAGTGCTGGTACTCACTTAAATACTTATGCAAAATTTAAAGGGGAAAAAGAGGAAAGATATGAGACAGAGGAACTGAATGTTAGGATTGTTCAACAAAAGAAAAACATAGCTACAATATCATACAGGTATTTCACAGGGACAAAGAGTATCATAAGAAAAGTAAATGAGAAGTGTATTTGGGCACAAATTGAAATACAGGAAATTCTAGTTGGAGATGGGAAAAAAAAAATATCATACGGTAAATGTGATTAAATACTGGAGGATGCTGCCCCGAGATGTTGTGGAGTGTCCGTCCTTGAGGAGGGCCAAAACCCGACTGGACACGGCCCTGAGCAGCCTGCTGTAGCTGAACCTGCATTTAGCAAGGTATTGGATCATCTAGATCATCTCCAGAGGTGTAAAATTGAAAGCCAGGGTTAAATGACATTGAATTAAAGTCTTTAATACAAATAAGAAAGAAAAAGGTATTATGAAAGGTTCCCTCACTTTGGAAGACAATCTCTTCTGTTCTCATATGGTGTAATATAAACTATATTGTCATGATTGTAAAGTATTTGATGTTACTTTTGATGGTAACTTTAATATCTAAGCTATGATAGCTCCATAATATGTAGGAGGCTTTGAAAGGCACATATTATTTAAGAATCTAATGCAATCCAACTAAACGCTCCATTTATTCCCCCTTACCAGGCAATGAATTTTCTTCACAGCCTGTGCTACCATGGGTTTTCTGTCTGCAAAAATACACCTTCTGCCCTGTATTCCTGCTGCATTAAAAACAAAAAGCAAACTGCGAAGACAGCGCTGAACTGGATATCACAGACTATTTCTCTGGCTATCCAAGAATTCAAATTTTTCATCACTTTCTGATAAAAGTAAGTACTACTTCAGAAAGTTTGTAACTTGTTCAGTTTTGACAAGACAGCCGCTCCTTCCCAGAATCCTCTTTCTTCTTAGAAAATACTTATGCTCAACCATGCTGAAAATGTAAATTTTCAGTCATTTGAAATGTCACATTAAGCAGCTCCCATAGCAGAGAAAAAATAAACACAACCTAGTATGTATTTCCAATTGCTTATATATAATATGTGCCTCATTCATTTTATACGCTTTTAAAACAAATACAGGGAAACTCCAAACTTGTATGTCAATTATCAGTTACAGAGAAGTCAAAAGATTTTGTTTACTTGTTGAGGCTATGTGGAAATACTGATATGGAATATTAATTAAATCAGTAATGGGAAGACACTGACATAATTAGCAGCACAAAAGCTGATGTTTAAAAACAATCAACTCCCAACTTGCTAGAAATATTTGTTACATTGTTCATGTTGAAAAGAATAGGCAGAATATAGTAATGGAATAGCAAGTTAGTCTTGTTGAGTATGTATCATCTATTGATTGTAAATGTTGAGTTTGCCACTTATATTTGCCAGTAATCTTGTCAATTTAGTAGAACTCAAGAAGTTAGCCTACTTCATCTTTCTTTGGCAAAAAGGGAAAAATACCGCATAAAACAGTAAGCATGCCAGTTCCAGCGGGATATAGAGCACTGCTGCAGATTCTGAACAGACCGCAGGACTCCACTGTGAAAGTGCTGAGTGTTTCTGTGTGCACAGATTCTACCTCCTGGCCAAGAGGTGAGTTTATGAAAAATGGTGAAAATAAGAGTGCAAATATCAGTTCACACACAATGTGGAAAAACAGAAAATGCACAGCAGATGTAACATGAGGAAATGAAAGCAAGTTTAACATGTAATTATTTGGGGCTGTGTTGAGCTCTGGGGCCCCCAACATAAGAAGGACATGGACCTGCTGCAAGTCCAGAGAAGGGCCATGATGATGATCAGAGGGCTGGAGCACCTCTCCTGTGATGACAGGCTGAGAGAGTTGGGGTTCTTCAGCCTGGAGAAGAGAAGGCTCCGGGGAGACCTTACAGCAGTCTTCCATACCTAAAGGGGCCTACAGGAAAGCTGGAGAGGGACTTTTTACAAAAGCATGCAGTGGTAGGACAAGGGGTAATGGCTTTAAACTGAAAGAGGGTAGATTTAGATTGGATGTCAGGAAGAAGTTCTTCGCTGTGAGGGTGGTGAGGCACTGGCGCAGGTTGCCCAGAGAAGTTGTGGATGCTCCATCCCTGGCAGCGTTCAAGGCCACGTTGGATGGGGCCTTGAGCAACCAGGTCTAGTGGAAGGTGTCCCTACCCATGGCAGGGGGGGTGGAACTAGGTGATTTTTAAGGTCCCTTCCAACCCAAAGCATTCTATGATTCTGTTGATAAACAAAACCTTTTTCCATGGTTTTACATGCAAAGAAATTCTTTCTTCTGGTTCCAACCGTACAGGAGAGAAGACCTGAAGTATTTTAGCAATGAGAGATGTTTATTTCTATATTCACAGCATGTATGCATTGACAAATGAGAATTCTTTTCTTGGTTAAGCCAGCATAAACCAAGAGTAATACTGCTGAGATCAGGATTTCTTCCACAGATTGCACCTATAATAAAGCATCTGTACTTGACTGCAATCAGCAAATGAGAGAACCTTCACAAATACTCATGTAAAGTGCTTTTGTTCATAGTAGGCAGAATTAAAGACAAACCTTTATAACCACTTACTTTACTTTTTCCAGTAAGCCTTAAAGGATTTGCAAACTTTGTGAATTAAAGTTAATTTCACCTATCGGGACCAAAACCCATCGTTTCTATACCCTGCTAAAATCCATAAAGGTATGCATGGAGAAGTCAATATTCTAGTGTGTATAATAGCCCAGTGAAAACTACATCGGTTTTATTATTCTCCCTCAAAGTATAGATACAATTCTGTAAATGCTTTTAATTGATGAAATAATCTGCCAGCCAGAGCTTTCTGTTTTCTGATGTGCAACAGGAAGGTAAATACATAAAAATGTCGAAATGCTGCTTAATCTATATTGCTATTGCCTTAAAAAAGCTGCATTCATTTCAGAGGGTAATTCTCAAATTAATTTGCTATCAATACTGCAGGAAGTTCCATGTGCTGATATTACTTGGTATGGTGTTTTTTTAACAAAACCAAAGTATTTTCTCAAAGACAATACTACATACTATGCTCTCTCTTTAGCCATTAATAATTCAATCTAATGCTAACTAATTTAGTGGTTTTGTGTGGGATCTTACGGAGATAATATATGAATGTGCAGTGCTTCAGCCTAATATAACAACATGGTGGTCTGTTAATTTCTAATTAAGTACCACACAAAAATAAGGAATAGGTAGCCTTTAGTCATTCTATGGATTACAGTTAAATAGAGTTTAATTTCTTAACTGTTAAACTTCTTTTAACATGCTCTTTCCCAGCTATTTATTTTCAAATGGCATTTGATAAAAAGAGCTATTTTATATATTCTGCTAGTTATGCTGTTTATACTAGTGTTTGAGCAATAAACAGTGTCACTCTGTAGAATGCTAATAATACTTGTTTTCCATTTTTTTCAAATGTCTTAATTGCATATGTTTTATATAAAAGTTACTTCAGTTCATTCAAACCAGGCAAATCATACAGTCTTACTAGTTACTTTCAAATGTACTGTTTTCATTTTTTTGTGTCCTTTACATCAAAATATAATATATTTGGAGCTTCAGGCTCTGTCATGTAAACAGTATAGTAGTGGGATGCTTATAGTATAGTATCTTGAGATATAATACATCATATTGAAAAATTACTTCTTAGATGTAGCACAGTATTTATTTTTATTCCTTTTTTCAGAGTACAGTTCCTGAAGACATACATATTTAAACCTGTAGTCTGTATTTGTGCTTGAAAAAACAAACACCTACAAACTCCATTTTCCAGATATGACAAAGAGCTAAAAATGGCCTTTCAATCTAGCTCATTTTTATACATGAACTAGATAGGAGAAAGAGCTAAGGGGAAAAAGAGTATCAACTCTAATATTTATTTAAATAAACCCTAATATTTATTAAAAGTTGCATAGATATGATCTACAACTACAAAACAAACAGGAGTTTAAACAGGATTCTCAACAGTCTACTTAAGAAGATGAGTGTCATAAAAAGTACCATGGTATTTTATGTTACTGTTTGTCTTCTTCAGGTAAGAGCAACAGGGTTATGCTCAACATGGTATCTTTAAAGGTGGAACAGATGGCTGACCCAAGTGGAATTTTACATTCTTTGGGAAGATGTTACCAACCGGTCAGTAGTGTTATTATAATTTGTCTTGAACATTTTTAGGGTATTCTTGCATTTGAGGCTACATTGCAACATGCGTGACCTTTCAGTGCTGATGTACAGCATAAGCTGTTCACCATAATCCTCAACCAACAACTGAACAGACAGGTAGATGAAAACTACAATACAGACTCCTTACACCAGTCTGTGTCAAGAGGAGCTGAGGTCTATCAGCAAAGGAATAAGTATGCAAAATATCCTCTACTTCTGTATTCTCTTCTTACAATTTAGTTAGTTGTCTCTATTGGTATTAACCTATCAGTTATTCTAAAGACCTTAAAAATGAAGTAGTCCTAAGTGGTATGACCTCTACCAATGTGCTGATTAATCATTGCATTCTATTGATATTACCAAAACAAGCTGTACACATTTTAAAAATATTTATTAATATTATCACATTAAAATATGTAAGAGCTATTGCAAGAGTGAAAATCCCTCAGCTGTTAGCACTTTGTTGCTCCATATATCAAACTGCTGTCGCACCGAAGACAGTGAATTCCATTACTAGGATTGTATGATCCTGGGCTGCATATAACTATGGACAAAAAAAAAGGACAAAATGTGAAATTTAAGTGATAAAATATTTACATTTGAAATGTTTAGAATGCATCTTTATCTATTTGAAAATACATCAGTTTTTTCTAGCATTCTGCTAGTTGATGATGAAGAAATTGTATATATATTATACATCATCTATTTATTACACCATATTTTTCTCTTCACCCCTTTTCACTCCATCTTACAGGGGATATGTCCATCAATTACATTTTAATATGGCCTATATCCAATAATATTTTAAATAAACTGGTATAGCTCCTTATATAAGTAATACAAGACAAAATAAAGCTGAAATCTAAGCTCAGATAATTATTAACTAGTGCAAAAATAATACAGCAAACCAGAAACCAGTGTATGATGCAGAACAAGTATTCTGAATGAATTTTTTTTTCCTTAGGTCATGTTATGCTATTTCATGAAGTCTGTACAGTCATCTGCAGAATGACTTCATCACAAAAGACTTAACTCAGCATTATGCTCTTGACAGAAAAAAGGAGAATTTGAGCTATTTGGTTATGACTGTCCTGAATCATACTTCAATTTGGCAATGGTAGCCTTTCTTTAGGATAGCTCTCTAATTAACAGCATTAGTATTCAGTATGCAAAGGTAATTGAGACTATCCTTCCTTTTGCAGGGTCAGCGCTTACCTGGTTATTGGGTTTTGCATGGATTAATAATGACTTCTTAGTCACTACTGCACAAACCTTCAGCAGGATTTTCAGTATTTGGTTTGGTTTATCTTCATTTGTTGAGGCTGGCAGGATTCACTTGATCCCCAGTGGCTGTTATTAGCTTGCCTAGCATTTTTTGCCACTACTATTGACTGAAGAAGAGTTAGAGCTCTTATGAAATGTGAGAGGAGTCCTCTGCAGATGATGTCAAAACCTTGCCTTTCTTGTACATTAGTACAGGCAGACCAAGATGGCTTTATGGGAAAGAGAAACCTTTATGAAAACACGTAACTAAAGGCATTTCCAAACTTCCTGTCTGGAAAATCAATCATCTTGTGCACCAGGGGAATAATTCTACTCTTTTTATTGAAGATTATAGGCACACTTCTAGTAAATCCTTCAGAATTTTCAGTTTAATTGGAGCAAGGTAGACTTCTCTTACAATGGGATAAAAGTTTGTTTCTCATAAGTCTCATCTTTTTTCTGTCTAGCAAAAAGCATGAAAAAGAGAAAGGAATCTGAAATAGGGACCTGTAGCTTATTTACCCAGCTGCTGGAAAGTTTCTTTAAGTATTAAACTTAACTTGTTTCAATCTTTTCACTAATGGAAAACTCCTATTAGTGTACCTTCACTTTGAAATTATAAACATCTTAGCAAAGTATTCTCTCATGAAATGCTCATAATGTCTTAATTTGTTCTTGTATCCTATAAGCTAACTAGTATTTTGTACTTTTTTCTGATATTTAGGAGTATTACAATATTCTCCTGAAAGTTCAAAAGGAAATACATTATTCAAGTTACTATGTTTCAGTAGTATAAACAATCACCATACTGATTTGAAGAAATTAAGAAAACAAAATTAGAACTGACTATTCAGTATCTAGTCTACTAAAAATACCACAGAAATCAAGCTCTGCAGAATAATACGTGACAAAAAATATTTCATAAAGCTAGTACAGGGTATGGTATCAAATTGTCTCTCCAGAGAAGCCCTAAGAAACATAGAACACTTTGTACTCTATTAATCTCACAGCTGCATCTGATTAAAAAAACTCTCAAAATGATTTATAAAGAAGAAAAATTATATTTAGAAATTCTGATGACATGGAAGTGACTCAACTGCATATGTTAAGTAAAATTTAATGGTGGATCATACCTCATGTAGCTGTTGTCAAAATATTTAATTAACTTATCCTGGAATAATGTGCTTTATTTAACATAAAATAGGGCTTTAAAAGCAGAAAAACATTAAAATTAAGATAAAACCATATGAAATAATTTCTAAGATGGTTGTACTCATCAATTCTGTTTATTCAAGACTGCTCTACAGAGGCAGAAGACTAAACAGAATTATTAATCAGCACTAACTCTGTGTCTTTAAGTCATTGCTTCTACAAAATCACTCAGTAAAAGGTTCTGCCTGAGGCTTATCTGGTACCAGATGAACAAAATTTTGATATGTTTTATCACCAGTGTTTTCTACCAAGATTTCTCTAAAGATAGATATATCACACAGTGACTAATCAGGTTAACATGTCTAATGGACTTATTCAGAAAGAGATTTAGACTAGAAAATGGGAGTAGAGGGTGAAAATACCTCAGTATTTAATGCCATTCTAATACAACAGCAGAGGGGGAAAAACAAATGAGGATATAGTATGATATAAAAGAACATGAGACAGAAGCATTGGGAAGGAAATGAATGCAAGTTCTAATACAGGAGATTTGGATTGGTAGATGATGCAGTAAGTGAAAGGGTTATGCTTAGTGCACAAATTGTGTGATGGCAATGGAAAATAAATGATGTATTATTGTTCACAGAGCATGACAACAGCATGGAGGAACCAAAACTACTAGAAAACTACATGAAACCAGATACTCTAAAAATAGAGGAAAGAGAACAGGTATAACTGAACATCCAGCTATTTTGCTGTATGAGAAGTAAAAATAGAGTAGATTTGTTTATGAAACCTGCAGAGAATATGCATAGGTTTTTTTATTTCTCCATGTTCTTGGGCCTAGTCCATAACGTCTCCCATTCCGTCATATCCTTATCAAGACCCAGAGACTAGAAACAGTTGGACTGTTCAAAGTTTAATGTACTTAAATTAGAAAGTCTGAGTAACATCTGTTTCCATGTTCCAAAATAGAACTGGCCCATTAAAGGGTAACAAAGATGATAATCTGAGGTTTGCAATTTATCTGCGGTGATACCCTATGACTGGTGCTAACCTATGACTGGTAAGAAATGTATTATAAATTTTTCAGAAAAGGAAAAAAAAAAGTCCAAGAAACCACAGAACAGCTGATCAGACTTCTATACTATGTAAAGATTTCATGAATGAATGCTGGAACTCTCACTTACATGCAGGTAAGTGGAAAGTAATACAACCCAATGTTGTTTTACAATGAAGATAAACACGTAATTAATTTGGAAGCACCTCATACAGCAGTACATACAAATGTAATAAACTACAGAAGACTATGGTTAGAATTAAATTTAAAAAAAGACTACTGAATGATGCTTAAAAGGGAAATAAGAATTGGAGAGAAATTGCTAAAGGGCTTACTCATGAGCTTGCCCTTAAACACACTTTAATAAATCTTTCCACTAACGTGATTATCAGAAAAATTCCCAATGGACTATGCTGACAACAAAACTTGCAGAAGCTGTGAATAAGGACAAGCTTTAAATAGGCAGGAAGAAATAATAAGAAAGGCCTGTATATTTGTTTCATTAAAGAGGACTGTGAGCGCAATTAGTTGCAATGAAAAGGGGAAGCTTGTTACTGTTAGATCATTTGAGAGAGGTTCTTAGGCCCAAAAGAAAAGCACTATTGATGTAAAAGGTATTTGAGATGAGCTCTTACCAGTGCCATGTTAAATTCTAGTCACCCCTGAGCAAGAATACTAAACTCAAAAAAGGGCATGCAAGATACAGGTTTGCTGAATGCAAAGTATTACAAAAGCAGATAGAAAGTAATTGACTTGTTCCAATTATAAAACAGGAGACAAAAAAAAAATCTACTTAAGCTAAAAGGCATTTTCCTCATCAGGGCAAATAAGTATGAACTTTTCATTAATTAATTTAGATTGAAAGTTTGATCTTCTAATTATACAACAATAGTAGCTAAAGAGACCAAAACTCCCTAATAGTTCTAAAATGGACCTTAAAACTGTTATAACTGGATTACAGGACCTAGTTCCTGCAACTACAAGGGAAACTTGGGTAACCCAAGAACTTGAACTCTGCTGTGCTGCCATGAAATGTATTTATCAAAATGCTTCTATAAGTAAGTGCATGTTTTAGAAAAAGCTACCCCACTAACAAAGATACAGGGAAAAATATTTATTTTCTGTTTAAGTAACCGATCCAGGGATTTTAGCAAATCACAACTAATTTTCCCATATTGGCATGGTCTCCTAAGAACTACTACATGAAGTTTTGAGGCATTGAAAACAAATGTAGAGAACCTGTAATGGATAGTAAACAGGCTGAACAAGGTCTATCAAACATGACCAAAAAGACTGAACTTGAGGTGGTTTAGTTCAATGAAGACAGTATCAGCAGAAGAAAGTGGTCAGAGTCTTCTAGGATATACAAAAGCTATTTCAAAGATAAGTTAATAGAAACATTTCCAGATTTACTAAGACAAAACAAGAAGTAACAGGTATAAACTACCTCAAGGGAAATTACATAAATATCTTCAGAAAAAAGCTTTCCAGTGGTGAGGATGTGCAGTACTGAGTTATATTTCCTTGGGAGTCTATGTAGTCTTCTGAGGTTTTAAAGATTATGCAGGATACATCTGTCAGGAATAAATGAAGCTCCTATCTTGCCTTGAGGTTGAATGATAAACAGAGGACCCTTTCAGTTCTACTGCCTATGATATGGTGATTTGGATTCTGGGAAAGGTAATTAGTGATTTTACCAAGAGGTCAACTAAGGAAAAGAGTGTATGTTTGAGCATGGTGACAGAATGACATCCTCAACTCTGGGAAGTAGTAATTGGTCAAGTTTCAGGGCCAACTGTTTCAGATTCATGAGTACCTCAGGTGTGAAAGCTTGCCCCTGTATCTGCTAAAGTGGTGTCTGTTACAATCCCATCTCAACAGGGATCAGCTTCTTGGGCTGACACTGGTGTACAGCTATGTAGTGTTTCTGTCTAGTGCGGGAGGCAAAGGAGCATGGCAGCAATGAAAACAGTATTTTTTTTACTAATTATATTAAACAGCCACCAGAGATAAAATGAAAGTTGTGTTTTGAAGAAAAAAGGAATACAAATTAGTTTAGAATGGAGTCAGATATGCTGGGGGAAAGCCCAAAACAAAGCTGTCCGTACAAAAGAAATCATACTAAACACACACTTTTCTAAACTTGATTTGCATGTACCTTACCTTGAAATCATGTACAACAATATTCTGTATTAAAATAAATTAATAAATTTGATATTATATATATCCCATCCAGATACTTGTCACTTTTTGCTGGAAGACATGAACCAAAAATTATAAGTTCCTTCTGATGAAGGCAACAAGTTGGAAAAAACAATCACATATGGAAACATTTTGCACATCCTGCAACTTTAGAGTTGTCTCTATCTTCTTTCATATTTTTATTATTGCTTTTCAAAGTTGTATGGGGTTTGTGTGGTAAGGTTTTGATACCATGGGGGGACTACAGGCGTGGCTTCTGCAAGAAGCTGCTAGAAGCTTCCCCTATGTCTGACAGTGCCAATGCCAGCCGGCTCCAAGACGGACCTGCTGCTGGCCAAGGCCAAGCCCATCAGTGACAGTGGTAGAGCCTCTGGGATAACATATTTAAGAAGGGGAAAAAGCTGCAGCAGCACAGAAACTGCAGCCAGAGAGAGGAGTGACAATATGTAAGAGAAACAACCCTGCAGACCCCCAAGTCGGAGAAGGAGGGGGAGGAGGTGCTCCAGGCACCAGAGCAGAGATTCCCCTGCAGCCCAGGGAGGTCCACAGTGGAGAGATCTCCACCTGCAGCCCATGGAGGACCCCACGCCGGAGCATGGGGTTGCCCAAAGGAGGCTGCGACCCCGTGGAAAGCCCACACCAGAGCAGGCTCCTGGCAGAACCTGTGGCCCCACAGGGGAGCAACACTGGAGCAGTTTGCTCCTAAGGACTGCATGCTGTGGAAGGGACCCATGCTGGAGAAGTTTGTGGAGGACTGTCGCCTGTGGGAGGGACCCCACAGTAGAGCAGGGGACAAGTGAGGAGACCTCCCCCTGAGGAAGAAGGAGCAGCAGAGACGAGGTGTGATGAACTGACCACAACCCCCATGCCCTATGCCCCTGCACTGCTTGGGGGGGGGGGGGGGGGGGTGTGTGTGTGTCGATAGACAATCCAGGAGTGAAGCTGTGCCCAGGAAGAAGGGAGGGGTGAGGGGAAGGTGGTTAAGATTTGGCTTTACTTCTCATTACCCTACTCTGGTTTGATTGGTAATAAGTGAAACTAATTTCCCCAAGTTGTATCTGTTTTGCCTGTGACGGTAATTGGTGAGTGATCTCTCCCTGTCCTTATCTTGACCCACAAGCCTTTCATTCTATTTTCTCTCCCCTGTCCAGCTGAGGAGGGCAGTGGTAGAGCAGCTTTGGTGGGCCTCTGGCATCTAACCAGGGTCAATCCATCACAAAAGTGTATTCCATTCTGTAAACTGTCATTCAATATGTAATCCAGTGTTTTCTTTCACCATTTCTAGGTCTGTAGGGAATCAGCTCTGTCAAAAGCTTGACTACAGACTTATTCTCTATGTGTCTTGCTTTCATTGTTCCCTTGAGTCTTCAGGCTCAACGTTTGGGAAACATACGACTAACCTTTTCTTGGGCAAAATGCAATCTGGCAGAACCACTCTTTAAAACACCGATCTATTCCTTAGCATCTAAGGAGGGTAGTATCACTCATTTTAGTATGAGGATTGACAAAAATAAGATTACCAGAATTCATTCCCCCCTCTTTCCTTATTCTTCCAAATGCATCACAGCTATTTACAAATTTATTTTGCAAAGCTATACAGAGTGATTATTTTATCTTTTATTCTTACTTCACTCAGATCTGGGATGTAGCATTTAAGTTTGTAATTAGATGAAAGCATTGCATTATTATGCCCCCTTTTATAAATTTAAGAACAAAAATAATTGTCTTGTTTCTCTCACTGTAAAACAGCACTTGAAACATACTTTGTCAGATTACAGATTTTCTGTGCTAATTCCAAAAAATCCTACTGCTATCTAGAGGTCTGAACTTAATCTGATTTGGGTTAATTTAAATCAGTCCATAGAAATTGTGGGTCTGGCTTAAAATCTAAATCAACAAGGTTTTTATGAGAGTACGAACCTGACATAGTACTGGTTACCTTGACAGACTTGACAGGATCACAGCCCAAAACAGTACGGCATAACAATTTTATAAACTTAAATAGCAAAGTACTAAGTTCAATCAGAGCAAAAACATTGTAGCACTACTTAATACTTTGTACGATAAATGAATTTGTCACTTACCACAACACTCTGGACAGTCTGGATGTATTAGAGCATTCATTCCATATCCTGGAGAGCAGCGATCAACCCATACCATTTGCAGAGTACCTTCAATGTAGTATATTTCAGGCAACGGTTCAGAACTTCTCCTGCTAACTTCCACTTGTTGCTTAAAAAATCTCTCTATAAGGTGTTTTGCCTAAATTGAAACAAATAGTACTTTTTCAGAATCTTTGATGGAAAGAGATCAGAATACAAGACAAACGAATGTTAAGTATGAGTTAGTATTAAGATTTAAAGGATGTATCACTAAACCTTTTGATTGTAGCTGAATGGAAACAGGACTATCTGATATTCTTGGATATGTTCGTTTTAATATAGATAAACATTGATCAATGAATGCAATGTCTTTTAAAGTGTTCAGAAGTATACAAATAGAACTTTAAAAGCTAATCCATAGCAATTTTGCCTACATTAGACATCTGTAGGCCAACATCAATAGACTTGCAGCTTTCCCATCTTCATATGTACTCTTATGTAGGTCCACTTACATTTCAGACGTACTTTTCATCTTTATTAGCTCTTTCTGTTCAATAAAAAGAAAATGCCAAAGGTGTCCTGAGGCCAAGTTAAACAAGGGGATTATTGTTATTATTATATCAATCAAATATAATCACAGAAGACTTAACTCCCTTACTCAAAAAGATTTGCACAAATACAATACTAGCTAGGAAAAACATTCAATCGGTGCAGAACCAGCACCACAGAATCACAGAAACGTTAGGATACAAGGGAGCTCTATTCCATCTCATCTACTCCAACTCCCTAGACAAAGGCAATGTTTATTTTTTAAAAAAATCCTTTTATTTTCCCTGGAGTTTTGGACCATTTTTTATGAAGTGTCTTCCACAGCAGTTTAAATTAAAAATGTGACTTCTAACTGGCTAAGATATATAAAATTTGTAACAGAAATAGACCCATTAGCAATCTGACAAAGTCTGACAGTAAAAAGTATCAATGCTTCATATCCAGACAGTGCTTCATTTGTATACAGGGATTAATTATATATAGAGAAAGCTAAAAAGAAAAAGCAAAGAAAAAAAAAATCCTTTAATAGGCTTGCAAGGTTCAGTACATACACAAATTGGCAAAACCACGTTTACTCATGCTCTCTTAATTTGATCCTCTTGTCTGCATTTAGAAAGATGAACTTTGATCATGAGCTTTCCCCACAAATTTAGGGGTTTTTTTTCAGTGGGCATGATGGAAGCTGCTTAATAAGCACAATGTTATTTTAGACCCCCTCACCCTTCCACTGGAATCCCGAAGCATGATTTGCCTACCTGCTATTGGTATTCCTTCTGTACTTCCCTTCCCCTTTCTCCTTTTTCCCTTAAGAACCTCTGAATTAACAGTTAACCTAGTAAGCAAGACTCTGGCTTCTGGTTCTCTACTGTAAAAGCCAAATGCCTTCAAAAGCTAAAATTCTGCCAGATCAATAATAAAATCACTTTGAAGTGATAGAAAGGCACTCCCATTGCAAAACAGCACATCTGATATTTATAAGATAGCACATGTTCAAAGTTTCCCAATTGTCTTGCCACTTTTCATACTCTTAATGTACTGTCTTTAATATCGACTGATCGCATGATCTGCCTTATCCATAATGGCAATAGAATATTAGCAATATTGCCAAACAGCAATAAAATATTTTAACTGATACAAATTATATATCCACTAAAACTTTTATATAAATTTATTAATTTACTAAACAAAGTACGTTTCATTTTTTATGTTGTTATACTTTATTGTGAGAGTAGCTTATTATGTTAGTTGCCTTTTTATTCTTCCATCTACCATACCTTGTTTAGTCTACGAGTTGCATCACAAGCACTTTGCTGACACAGTCTGTTGTGTTTTTCTCTGTCTAAGGAAGCAACTATAACAAAACACAATCTGTTTATAGAAGAACAAGGTCAATGAAATTGACGTTTATTTTTTTATTTACTCATTTAAGATTCTAGTCAGTTCTGATGCAAGTATTTAGGACATTTTACCATATTTCATATGTCTAACTTGCAATGTTTTAAAGAAATCACAGAGCTTGTCCTCTTATAGATATTATACATCTACGTATAATTTTCAGTATACTTAAATATCTTATGGGAACTGTCATTTATTTGTAAATTCTAATGGCAAGGAAATGTATAATTCTGGACTCTTCCCAGATTTATAAATATCTGAATCCTTTCAAAAGAAATAAGCTACTCTCTAATTACCTGCCTGCCATTGTGGTTTTATGAAGACTCAGGTCTTCAAACCAGGAACCCTAACAGTTCAGGCTTCTGACTATTTCTGCAACGGACTCAAGTTTTCTCTCAAGAACAATCAATCAGGGCAATATCTAGTGCTTTTAAACATTTTCCCTGCTCCCCTCCTTTAGGCTTCTTTTGTCTTAAAAGAAATGGAAAATTATGAAGTCTCCCTCTTTTATTGTTGCCACTTAAAGAAGGACAAGTACTGAAGTTCATCTCATTTAACTTTAGTTCTTGAAAATGGGATATTCAGCCTTAGTCTGTCATTTGGAAGCTGATTATAAAGACCAAGGCACATCCATGGAGTCATTTATACACCTATTGTAGGTGACTAGATGAAGGTAATCTGGGAAGTTACAGAATGCACTGTATCACTTTCCTTCCTATGTGAGTGTGCAACAAGGGACGTGATAATGTTTTATGATACGAAATTAAAAATCTATTGATCTATCCACAGCTATAAAATGTTCTAAAGCTCTTCTGAAATAATGTAAAATACACACTTTTGAGTAGATCAACTATCTTTTTGCTATTGACATGAATTTCACATGCAATACTTTGAAGCATTTTTCCAATCAAGAAACTTTATAAGCAGTAAATACATTCCATTAACTATATAAAAATTCTAGCCATTCTTTAAAAGCAAAGCAGATTTTTACCTGAAAATGTAAAGAAGATTTCATTCTGTAGACCTCCTCTCTGCATTTTTACGTGATGGCATTCTGACTTAATTAATGTAACCTCACAAGAAAGTTCAGCGACAAGTTTGCTTAGTATCTGAAGCAATGCTTTCTCAAAAGAAGTGTTATGAGAACTGTTGCAGGGGCCTGTGTGATACTGGGCTGTGAACTCATAGTAATTTTTAGGATCAGAATAAGCTGCAGGAAAAAAATGTCAAAGATGATGAGGAACATATATGAAGTAAAGAGAAGAAAAGTAATTTGTATATTAGAAAATAAAATTGCCAATTTAAATACTTAATTTATAAACAAAACCTATTTTGTACCCCCAGAGAATTTTTAATGATAAAATAGTGTATGCTGTGCCAGTTGGAAACACTTAAGATTTTTACAAGTCAACATTCTTACTTATATCCGTCAGTAAGTCTTACTCTTTATTATTGTAATTTTTAAATTTTTAAACCAACAGGAGATTACCGTAAAGGGATTAAGAATATGAACGGTAAGGTTAAGAAGCATACAAAATACCCTTTAGTTGGTGGCACAATATTTCATCTCACAAATTATGGACAGTTACCATAGTATGTTACATATTTTTTAGTCAACTATCACAGAAGTATTTTAAAGGGCTTAAAAACAGAATCCTCTTCCCCAGAGATCAATAGAAGATGAACTAGTTAAGATGAACAGGAATTTCTACTCTGTGAGCATATAGCTTCCATATAGGTATGAAATTTACTTTTATGGATGGATCAGCTATTTCACCTTTACTGCAAAGCTAAATGCACACCTGGGCATCTTTTACAAATATGCCAATGTAGCATAAAATGCATGTTTCTAGTTATTTCATGATAACCACTCTACTTACCCAAAGCTGCAGATTAACAGAGCACAATGTTAAATAGAAAATAGGAATAAAAGAATGAAGAACAGGGGTCATGGTGTGGGTATAATCACAGAAATGAGAAGGGGGTGGCAGGGAAGAAATAACGAAGGAATAGAAACCAAACCAGCTGAAAGAAGCAGCAGAACATCCAAAATATGGTACCCAATCAAGACAGCTCATTAGATCCTCTACCTTGCTTTTGCCTTCCCCATTTCTTTTCCCTTGCTGCTGCATATTCCAGCTTTTTTTGTATGTATGTATGAAGCTTGTATTTTGTATGTTAACACTCAGATTTGATCCTTATTGAAGGATATAAGTCTGCATTACTGAAAACTGTAACCTTTTCCATCAAAACTGTTTAAAAGAAACTTTTTCCTTTCCAGTTCTGTCAAGCAAGCCAGCTGCTAGAAGTCATAGTTATTCTGTATGACGGCTGCTGTGCCACAGTAAAATTAATTTACATCAGAGGTTAATTTATGTTTTTGTGCTCTAAGATGTTTCTAAATGAGCACTGGTACGCATTTTAAATTCAAGATCAGATGTAGTTCCTGCTGAAGGCAATAGAGCTCTTGCCTACATCTCCACAAGAATAAAATATCCTTTAAAGAAGAAAAGGAGAGCTAGTAATGAATAAATGACATTGCTTTTACAATCTTTCACTTTATCAAAGACTTTTTACCTGCTGACAGAAGGAAATGTAATCAGAATAGGAAAGAATAAGCTACAAATATTACATCATTAAATGATAGGTACTTAAAAAACACAATCCGGCAATAATTAAGGCATTAATATGTGTGAAATAAATCTATATGGCTGTGCTAAATTAATCTCAAAGAATAATTCAGTTTAAAATTATACCATTTTAATGTTATTAAGGATTACTGCCTATTCAATTTGTTACATTTCATTATGTTTTATGTTTCTTTAAAAAAGAACTGTATTCATAAGTTCCTCAGTCAGCCACTGAGCTTCACTTAAGGCTCTGTAAATGACGTTAAATGAACTGCCTGGTAGCAACTTATATAAAAAACAATTTTCCAGAGAAACAGAATGTCTTCATCTCTGCAAATTAAATTCTAAATAAGCCTACTTATTTTAAAATAGAAACACATGTTTTTAAAAATAAAATTTCTTCAAGGCAACAACACATTTACCTGGATTGGTAACTTACCATAAATAAGATATTTTATTATGAGGTTTTTATCAGGTTGCATTGCTGTAAGCTTATAAACAATGGAGCAAGTGTAAACTCCACTCAGGTTGAAGTGTCTCAATATTAAAGTTCCTGCTGGTGATATTTGCACACTGCTGTTTTCTAGTAAAGACAATAATGAAATAAATTTAGTTGTCGTCATGAGAAAGTGCAGAAAGTAAGGGTCCAAATTGTTATTTACTCTTAAGCTGTGCACAAAATAATATTATGGATTCAGCTGAAGGCATAGGACTCGGAAACTGAAGCTGACCGGGTGTTAACTCAGGTCAGCATTACACAAATATGCCTTATTGCTGCTGTGTTTTTTAAGTATTGGTTGACAAAGCAGTCCTAGAAACCTGTTTTTATTTGATCTCAGACATCTATTGTTCTCTCCAATAACACTTCCAAGAGCAAAGAACTCCCAGAATAAAAGGACAAAGGGGGAAAATAATCTCTTTTTATACCTCTATATAGTTAAACTGACTACTAACCTTTCAGTCTTCAGGAACCGCCTCATGAATTAGCTGCTGGTGGTGCTTAACAAGCAGTAAACGTCAAAGTAGGCAAGACAGGAAGTTCAAGTTAAGCAAGTACTGTATAACAGACCTTCCACAAAAATTGTATGTGTATGCCAAAATAAGAATCATGTATGATTAGGATGGTAAAATAATCTTTCTGTATGGAAGGATATGCATTGCTACGGTGGCCAAAGTCTTAACACAAGTCTTCAGTTCAAGGCAGAGAGGAAGTAGGATCCTTCTTCAAAGGACAAATCATAAGCGTGGCTCTTTAACTAGGTTTTTAAAGAGAAAGGAAAGAACTGCTTAAGGTCAGATTTGGGCACTGATAATGAGCCATAGAGTTGTCCCATGTAGCCTGCATGGGGGTTACATGATGACAGTTGATGAGTCCTTTCCTGACTTGAAAAGTCCTCAGGCAGTAACAATAGAGACACGGGTTTCTCAAATAGTAACATGCAGCCGATCATGCTGTCAAAGGAAACCATGGGAATCACTAGATTAGAGTCAATTGTAATAGATTTCAAGGTAAAATACTCACTTTGATAAAATATTTTGAGAATGGATTTTTGTTTCTATTTTCAGATGCAAAAAAAAAAAATCTTTTTAACATCCTAAATAATTTAGACCTTTTATGTAGATGATGGAAGCTTAGACAATTAGTGTGGTGCAAAAGCAGCATATTTTTAGACCGAAAAAAATCAATGCTAAGGACATGAAATCTATACTACACACATCTTAGGGCTTTTACTTCAGACCAGTCCTAATCTGGTTTTACAGGTCAGGCACGCATTATTTCTCAACGCAAACCTTTCCAATTAGCTTCATCCAAAATGAATCCACTTTGTGCACTCAAACACCAGAGCATGATCCAAACAGAATGTGGTAAGTGGGTACAATCAAGCAATTCAGTTCAAAGTCACACTCCTATTCAAACTAACATGTTACTGTAGGTGCATGCTGATTTTCCTGGTATGTGATTCTAAGAAAGATATTGGGGGAAAAAAATAGCCTGATTGAAGTGCATCTTTTTACATACTTGGCAGAAAGGTGTAGCACAACTTAGTTCCTCAAGAAACCATTTAAGCTTTTAATTAACTTAATTTTGTCATATATATCACTGTGTTTAAAAAAAATATCAAGTGCTGGTAAAAAAAGACTACTATTAAAAAGACTGAAAGTGCAGATTCTTTGACAAGAATGGTTTGGGATTCTGTATCAGTCTAGGCTCTCACATTAACGGCACACTGTCTCATTTTTTGGGTGATGAAGAGGTTTTTAATCTGATGATGAACTACTCAGGTTGTTAAGTCTATAAACTAGAATGTCATTTGCTACTGTATGCTGGAATAGCTATCGGATTAATATTGTCAGAAAAACAGCATAGATTTAAGAACTATAGTTCTGATCTTTAGCATATGCAACTGCCCTGTGTGGGCCAAAAGCAACAACACCGTTACTTGACTGGATAGCCAGAGCACCTTTAAGATATATCACAGACAGCTTTACTATACTTACAAAACGCATTACTGAACTGCAAAGATGACAACAAGTCTGCAAAAGACAAAACTTGGAAATCCAGTGAAGAGATCTGGTCACAAATGTTTCTAGAAAGTACATTAGCAGAAATGGAAAAGTGTTCTTCTGAAGGACTGAGTCACTGACTTTATTATAGAATTTTATCCTACCTTGAATAATGAATGCTTCATATACCAGAAAAGATCAGAATTTTTACATAGTAACCATTAATTATTTTAATGGTATGTCTGTGTGTAAAGAATCTCCTTTTGGATCATGAAATCAAGAGCCTGTTATGTTGTTTTGGGGTTCCCCCCCCTAGTGTTTATAAGAGAAACTGCACTTAAAATGCCTTGCTCCAATGGGGTTATCTGAATCAATACAGCCTACTCAGATAAGTTTGGGTTCACAAAACAGACTGTTAGCTTTAAAACAAAACTTTAAAAGTTATTAAGCTATCCACCCTTTTCTTAAATCTAATTTTTTTCCATGTTATTCATCCGCAGCAGGTTCAGTAAAACAGATGAGCAGGATTTCACATCACATTTTGTGATGTGAATTACATGATATGATTTAATATGCCTCTATTACATAGGAGGCATTTCACATGCATGATGGACAAAAAGAAATGTGATCAAGTTCAGAGGTTTCCTGGAGTCAGTGAAAACTGGCATGATTTAAAACAGAAGTTCTTTTTTAATTCATGCTAAGAGAGGAAGCTAGACCATTTTTCAGGATCCTCAGGAATTAGAAGGATGCAAAACAGCTATTCCTGTGAGAATTACATTACAGAGACTAAATCCCTTAAGTTTCTGTACCCTTGTGTAATTAAATCTAAAACTAAGTGTTCTTATATTTTCATTTTTCTGTTTACTAAACTTAAAAGCAACAGATTGATTGTCCTTCCAGTTCTTTCAGTGCAAAAAAATAGTTACTTACCATCCTCCCACCCCACCTCTTATTCAGACCAGTTTTACTGTAAAGCAACTTCTGTATTTTAAAATTATATATTAAAAACAAAAGTAAATGACAGCAGAATCAGGCCAACGGGCTTTTCAGAAACAGATTTTTCAGGCATTTAGAAACAGCTATCGATCCAGATAATGAATTCTAATCTTTGTATTAAACTACGGAGCATGTTCAAATTCAAATATGCAATATCTAAAGATGTCCAAATAGGTAAATTCAGTGATTAATTATACATGTACAGAAACAAAAGCTAACATGGTATATAATAAACTTGAGTTCACCTGAAAAGCTGCTTAGGAATGAAACCTACTGTTTTGTAGTCCAGACAGGACTCTGACAGTCTCTCAGGACACATGTATAAGTCATTTATCAGTTATAAGGATAGCATGAGTATACAGATACACACATCTAAAAGCAGCTTCATATTTCTTCAGATTCTCTTTCCTTCCCTCTCCACAGAAGAACTGTTTGATATACCAATAGTAGGTTTTAGAATATCTGGGGTTTAGCTTGTAGTTGAGAGGTTCAGTGCAGGTTGTCAGTTGCTTTGTTTCATATAACTATAGTACACTTTTCAGTCCTATGAAAGGACAGTAACCATCTTCTGACAAAAATACTCCTTCTATGCATATATTAGATGGCAGTGTGTATGAAAAGCAGTAACTTTCCTGTAATTCCAAATTCTTAGGTTCATCTTCTCCAAACTAGAACAGGCCTATTCCAATGTTTTCATTTGGAAATAAAGACTGAAATGCTTCCTCTTTTCTGTTCTATTTAGCTGTTCATAACACCATAAAAAATGCTGGTTTATGCCGTAAAACTTTAAGATCCAGAATACAAGAAGCAATTATTTTGAAGATTTTATCCTCCACTTAAAAGTATATTCTGAAAACCTCTTATTCCCAACCAGCCCAACAGCTGTTTAAAAACTTCAAAGTACCATTTCCAGATCTTAGTACAATAGATTCACTATACTAAATGAGGAAAAGTGATTGGCTAATTTTAAAGTTGTAATGATTTTAAATTACATTTTGTGCAGTATTTAATTTTTCATTACTCTCAACTGCATGTAAGTGGACTGGAATTATCTGTGAACAAAGCTGCTTGTCAAAAAAACAGAACTGTTTTTTAATGCCTACGGAAAGAAAACTGTTTACTGCTATTTGTGAGGTTTTACTGTAGCCATGAAGTTTGATGTATATAGCTAGACAGACTTTCAGGGCACAAAACACCTTCTTGGGTTGTGTGTCAAGGGCTCGTGTGCCTGAAAGAGAATCTGATTTTTCTAACTATGACAGATAGTATAATGAAAGATAGGCTCTCTTCCTAGAGATTTTATGCTTGAATAATTGCATTTATTTTGAAGCATTTCAAAAAGCAGTATTTTGTTAGACCTTCCTAAAACTCGATTCACAGTTCTACATTTCCACTGAAAGGGTTCTTTTCTTTTCTTTCCTACAACCACACTGAAAAAGTATGAAATAATCTATGAAGCAAGGTTTATGAATCCTAGTTTCCCACTGTTAGGGAGATTTGCTATGACAGATGTTAGAAGACTTAACTAGCGATACCAAAACCCAGATAATTTTTACCACTTGGAGAGGATTACACCCATTCTAAAAGGAGACCAAGTGATCAAATTCTTTTATACAGCAAACATTTCATGAGCTAGAAACCTTAGCTTTTTGTCTGTTTATACTTTCTTTGAGTCAAAAAAAAATAATGAATGTCACAACAGCCCTAGGAGACTAAGACATCTTTGTGGTATTTACCCAAAATTGTGGTGGCTGAAGCTCAAGTCCTCTCATTACTGTTTTTTTTTAAAAAAAAAAATTTCTAAAACCTCTCTCATCCCTATAAAAGTCATGTCAGAAAAACACAAGTTTTCTTCTCTTACTGAAATGGGTTTTGCCCACTTGCTGCTGGTTCTAGTACACCTGAAGTTGCTGAAGTGCCAAGAACCCCTGCCACCATAGCTTTTTTGCTACTGAACCAAGGTTGGCATAGCAATTTGGCAATCTGAAGCAATCTGCCTGAAGAGATTTAAACCTGTCAACTGGAAGAAGTCTGAGGTCTCCATGGTTTTCTGTTCTACACTGTTGAAACTGCAGTTTGAGTAAACAGAAGCCAGAGGAGCGAAATGGGCAATTTTTGTTAATTGTGAATCAGGAGGTTGTCCTCTGTCTGATCAGATTAAGCTCAGGATTAATTGTTCATAATCTAAATTGTAAACTAAAATAAGAGATTAAACAGGTTTACAAATTCATCACAATGCTTATTGTTCTTTTTAAAAATGAAATTACAGTAAAGGGTAAATGAGACATACATGAAAGGAAACAAAAAACAGAACTTGGGTTCCCTGCTCAGACTTGGAAAGATAAGCAATCCTTATTATGTGAGAAAAATAACGTAAGAAGAAGTAGCCCAACATACTCCTTGCAGAAACAATGATTTGGGGTTCTCATGCCATACTAACAGATTAGGACAATGATTTCATTAGCAGCATCCTTCTGAAAAAGAATGTTTAAATCCTCCATGAACAGATTAACCAGAAGTTGAAACTGGCAAGGGGTCATAGAAGCACAGAATCATTTAGGTTGGAAAAGACCTTCAAGATAATCAAATCCAACCATCATCCATGCCCACTAAACCATGTTCTGGAGTACCTCGTCTACATGCTTTTTTAATACCTCCAGGGATGGCGACTCAACCACTTCCCTGGGCAGCCGATTCCAATGCCTGACAACCCTCTCAGTAAAGAAATTTTTCCTAATATCCAATCTAAACCTCCCTTGCCGCAACTTGAGGCCGTTTCCTGTCATCCTATCACTAGTTAATAAAAGAGACCAGCACCCACCTCACTACACCCTCCTTTCAGGTAGTTGTAGGGAGCGATAAGGTCTCCCCTCAGCCTCCTTTTCTCCAGACTAAACAACTCCAGTTCCCTCAGCTGCTCCTCATAAGACTTGTGCTCAGGCCCCTCACCAGCTTTGTTGCCCTTCTCTGGACACGCTCCAGCAACTCAAATGTCTTTCCCATAGTGAGGGGCCCAAAGTTGAACACAGGACTCGAGGTGCGGCCTCACCAGTGCCCAGTACAGGGGAACAATCACTTCCCTGCTCCTGCTGGCCACACTATTTCTGATACAGGCCAGGATGCCGTTGACCACCTTTGGCCACCTGGGCACACTGCTGGCTCATATTCAGCCGGCTGTCAACCAGCACCCCCAGCTCCTTTTCTGCCGGGCAGCTTTCCAGCCACTCTCCCCCAAGCTTGTAGTGCTGCATGGGGCTGCTGTGACCCAAGCACAGGACCCGGCACTCGGCCTTGTTGAACCTCACAGTTGGCCTTGGCCCATCGATCCAGCCTGTCCAGATCCCTCTGTAGAGCCTTCGTACCCTCCAGCAGATCAACCCTCCCTCCCAACTTGGTGTCGTCGGCAAACTTACTGAGGGTGCACTCAATCCCCTTTTCCAAATCACTGATACAGATACGATGTGACTGGCCAATAGAAACGCATGCAATTGAGGAAGGGCAATAAAAATGTTGGCCCCAGGCTGAATGGGGCTGACTGACCTAGTGACAAAATGACATTGAAAACACTAGAGACACACAATGCCGCTTTTGTTTCACTCATTCCTAGCAAGGTCTTCTTGCCAGCCCTGCCCCAGGCTGTACCAGAGTTTAGAGGAGATGCTACAGGGAGAGAGAAGTGTAGTGTTAGGGACTTAAGTGAGCTGGACATATACAAGTTTATAGACCAGAATGAGATGCATCTGAGGATGCTGAGTGAGCTAATTAATGACCATTGTCTATTTTGATGGTGATGAGGTCCCCAGTGACCAGAAAGACCCAAAAAATACATCCATCCTAAAACAGGCAAGGAAGAAGACCCAGGGAAACACAGTTCAGCCATTCTCACCTCAGGCCCTGCAAAGATGATAGAACTGCTTGAAGCCACTCCAGATGCTTGAGTGACAAGAGAGTGATTGAAAAAAGGCAGCATCAATTTGCCATTGGCAAATCATTGCTGATCAGCCCGAGTATCTTCTGGAATTAAACAACTGCCTCTGAAGATGAAGGGAAAGCAGTGGATGTCATATACGCTGAAAGTCTTTAGCAAGGATTTCAATATGGTACTTCATCACATCCTTGTAGCCCAACTATGGACATATGGACTAGATGAGTGGAATACAAGATGGGTGAAAAACTGTCTGCATCATCATTTTGAAGATTGGTCTACCTAGCAGACAGTTATGAAGGGCTTTCCTCAGGGCTGATAAAAGCACGAGAACTGCTTAACATCTTTACCAGTGACCTACACCACAGGACTGAATGCCTTCTTGTCCAGTATGCAAAAGACATCAACTTGGCGGGAGAGCTGATACACCACAGGAGATTGCTGCCATTCAGTGGGACCTTGCACAACTAGAGAGACAGTCTGCCACAAACCTGATGAAGTCCAACAGTGACAAATGCAAAGTCCTTCACCTGGGACAGAATAAGAGCAGCAACATATGCTGCTGGGGACCAGATGACCTGGGAGCAGCCCTGCAAAAAAGTACCCGGGAGTCCTGGTGGATTTAAAACTGAATATGAATCAGAAGCACACTTTTGCAGCAGTGAAGGCTAACTGTATACTGGGCTGCGTTAGCAATGGTATATCCAGCAGGTTAAATGAAGTGCTTATTCTCTCCCTACTTGGCACTCATTTGGGCACTCCAGAACACTGTGCCCTGTTTTGACTCCTCAGTACAAGACAGATACTAACAAACTAGAACAAGTCAACAAGAAGGTTTCTGCAATGATTAGGGAGTTAAAGCATAGAAAAAGAGGCAAAGGACATTAGGATTTTTACCCTAGAAAAGTCTAAGGAGGGAACTGCAGTCCTTCACTACCTAAGGGGAGATACAGGGAAGAATAACCTGTACTTTTAAGAGGTACACCACAAAAGGACAAGCAGCAATGATGACAAGTTACAATAAGGGATATTATGATTGAAAATAAGAAAAAAGTGGAACAGGTTGCACAGCAAAGACAGAAAATCTCCAAGGACAGACAAGAGATTCCCCAAACTCAAGTGGTCAAGGCACTGAGCAAGTTCATATCTGAAGGTAGCCTGTCACTGAGCAGGCAATTGGGCTAGATCACACCACCCATCATCCTATTATTCTGTCCTTGCAGAATGCGGCCAGCTGTCTCTCAATGCTGCAAAGAATGTCATCCTCAGCCTCTGTTCCATCCAACATGCCCTGCTCCATCTAGCACTCTTTAGATATGGCACCATTGTCTACAGAGACCTGAAAATGTGTTTTAGTTTGGTTATCCCACCCCTTTCTCTCAGAAAAGTGAAAGTTAATTTATATGATATACGTGCAAACACTCACAATGCATCCTCAGTTACTTCTCCATTTACATTCCCACCTTTATAACCTTCATGTTGCTTTTGGGGGGAGCAGGGAAGAAGAGGAGAGTGTGAGGGAGGACATATAAGAAAATAACTCCTTACCTGAAGAAAGACCACCACCTGGTCCATTCCACTGGAATATTGGATCAATCAGTTCTAAGTTTCGCAGATGATTTGTCAGACATAAAATACGTGGACTGTTGTGATTCAGCTTGACATAAACTTTGACTGAAAAAAAATTTATCATTAGCATCAAGTATTAATCAATGGTATCCTAACAGTGAGCTACATAAATTTCAAGACAGTGGTTCAACAATGATCTTGAATGGAGTTCTAATTTTGGGACTGGTTCTGTTATCTCTACCATCAAAATGAAATACCAAATAGACAGCAGGTTTGTTTTCTCCAGAAAATAAAATTAAGAGAGTTCTTTCTCGTTCTAGGCTTATCTGGTTGTGTAAACATGAACCCGGTGCACTGTAACATCCTCCTGAATGGATTATGTCATTTAGTAGGTTCTCACAAACACAGGCTTCTGCAGCGTTCTGTCTCAACTGATGTCCAACACACACGGGGAGAGAGTGTATTTGCAGTATGCTGGTGCATGATACTCAGACTTAAAAGCTTGCTGTCTCCATTCTATTAGCAATTGCCTTTTACCAGTGCACAATGTACTTGCCTGAAACAGGTTTAGTGTTGTAGCTGACTAAATGGTGAGCTACCTCTTGTTTAATTCAGAGATAATGAGATAGGAAGCAAACTGAGTAAGAGAAGGATTTACTTAAGCCTTTTCCCACAGTAAAAGCAGGTGTGCACATCTTGTATGTGATTTGTAACATACAGGTGCTTCTAGATCTTCAGTTGTTTCTAAAAACTACAACTCATATAGTCATAATCAATTCCATAATATGCAGGATTTTAGTGTGTACAATTTGTTTTATTTTCCTTCCCACTGACATTCTGCAAAGTACTTGTCCTCTTCAGAAGCATGGGATGCTAGGTACTTAAGCTCTAGGTCTAACTAAACTTGAATATACCATGCTCTGTACAAGGCTACCCTAATGCCACTGAAAAGCTACAACTAATATAAAACATTACAGCTACTACAACACTTGTGATTTGGAGAATCTGACTAATAATTAAAACTTAATCAAATAAGCAAATGACCACAATGTTATCTCACCATTGGCTATTTCTGATTCCCTGCAAGTGGAAAACAGTTTAAGTATTTGTTGCAGGAAAGGATTAATGCTTAGAAAAAGTTTTCACTTTTCCATTATGGCAACTGGCGGTAATGCCACCAGAGTTTTCTCTCCTCTCCAAGTATGATTTTTTGCTTTAATTAAAAAATGAAAAGCCACTTACATTCACATTACAGTATTAAGTTGTTTAAACAGAATAAAGACTTAGATATAACATTTAATACATAAGAATAACTTCAGAATTTTGATAGTCTTAAGATCAGTATGTATGTCCATCCCACCAAATAAAGTTTTTTTCAGTAGCTTATACTGCAGAAAACAGCGAAGTATCTATTTTCAATTGTACGGTAGTATATCATGAAAATAAATGTCATTTACAGGTGGTGTTTCATTTTTTAACCCTGAAGCATGAAAACTAATATGAATTCTACATGTTAATGCAATTGCCAATATGATTAGTCTTTTTTCCATTGCAAATCCTTAATACTTTTTTTTCCAAAATTTACTAACCAACTGGCTTCAGTAGTCATCTATTGGGGCAAAATTGTGTACATTGCTTATCTCTCCCACTTCACATTTTGTTTTTTATTTGCTCAAGGTCGCTCTGTTCTGTCTTATAGCAATATGAAAAAAAATTACATCTCCATAATGAAAAGTAACAAAATTATGGTGTCACTATTATTGAAACCTGCCAAGATGGTAAATTCTGTTCCACCACTTTAAACTTCCATGACAGTTTTGTAAGCATGTATAATAGGATACAGAAGGGTATCTGATAGAAAATAATGGTTGAAAAAATATCTATCAGATATAACCTTATTCTTCTTGCTTTCCAAGTAAAGTCTTACTCCTTTAATTAAAGTTCTTTGCTGTTTTTTCTTATTTGTTCATATTCTCTTCATTATAAAAATAATTACCTTATATAGAGATCCAAAACAGAACATTTATGTCAGGTATTTTAAAACTGCAGGATTTTAAAAGTGCAGGACTGTATTTAACCAAATTTCAGGGAAAAAAAACCCTCAAAGATGTTGCCCACCATCTCAAAAGAACACTGGAACCAAATCTAGTATACTTACAATGGTCTGTCCCAGAGAAGGTGGGAACATTCTTTATTAATACTAAATTATTTAGAAACAGAGTTGGGATAAAACATTTTAATCTCACCTTCTAACTTTCAAATTGCCTTCAGCCATTCAAGTACTAGCCATGTTTACAGACATGGGTCAGAATCAGAAGAGAGAAAAAGTACACTAATAGGATGAAACTTTAGACCACTCAGAGCCATTACTTAACATTAAATAGCATTATAAGATAAAATACTAAGAGAAACCCTTAAAAAGAAACTGTTTCCCAGAACTGTTTCACCTTTGGACAAAAATTGATACACTAAGAATCTGTACCCAAAAAAAAGGGTCAAAAAATGTTATCTCTTAGCTTTCCCCCAAAAACAGAAGTATCACTCCTAAATATGCTACTAGTAAAGCTGTTACTGGAAAACACACATGGAAAAAACTATGAGGAAGAACATTACCAAAATCAAGCTAGCAATGTGCATTTGGAGAAAAAGCAACATGAATAAATATATGGCAGTAAGGAACAGCCTGGTCTTTTAATTTAATTTTCAGATTTTCCAATAATTGTTTAGCTTCCTGAAAAAAGAAAGGGGTAATAATATATTCTGGAGTTAGATGGATTTAACTTAGAAAGCAATTAGTTCTTAACTTTTCTTAATTTTTGTTGTAGAATATAACATAAAATTCAAGCTTCAGGTTATGTGTACATAACAAGTAAGATGAAGCTCGAATACCTACAGTGGAAGAAAGCAGTATTTCCAAGCAAGAGTCCTACAGGCAGGTGGAAGAGTACACAGAACGTTGTTATTGTTATAACAATTACAGAAAATAATTATCTCAGTTTCATAAAAATTATGAGTAAGAATAAAATAATCTATAAAAAATAAATTCCAGTGACAGAAATACATTCTGTGGGATGGCCTATTAAGTATACATAAGTCAGTACAGAACTGCAATTAAACAAACCACTTAAAACAATTCAACAACAAGGGATATGATAAAGAAGGGCCTTTTCTTGGTAAAAACAGTATTTTCACTAAGATCTGTACATTATGTTTAAAGAAAAATACCTGGAAGTATGACAGATCCCACTATTTTTAAGCTACTGTGTCTTGGCCCTGCACTTCTGAAAAATCTCTTTGAGGGTTGAACTGTTAAAAGATAAAACAGTGACATTAATACAACTATTTAATTTATCTGAAAAAGCAAGCAAGATACTTCAGGTTAACCTACACCCTTTATAGACTTGTTCTTCAATGGATATGTCTGCCTAATGTCTTAACACATGACTCTCATTAAGGCAACAAAAACCAAGGCAAAGGCCCAATACCAGAAAAAGCATCCTTATTCTAAACAGCACTTAAGTTTAGATTTAAACATATTAGTGTTTTACAAAAGAACTGTCACATTTTAAATTAAGATTGTCCGTAATGGGGAAACGGGGATAGGCACTGTCCAAAATGAGTTTAAAATTTAGCTGCATTCTTGTGATACCCTCAGTCGGGATGTCAGTCAACACATATGCTGACCATTAATGAAGCAATGAACTTAGGTTCTGTCATGATTGTGATTTTCTTAATTTCCACATGAAATGAAATACAAGGTATTTTATGGATATTTTAATTTGCCTTTCTTCTATTTTAAATAGAAATTTAGAACGAGTTCGTAAAGATTGCAAAGCTTTGCAAGACATACAAGGCTTCTGAAAGAAAACGGAAGTATCTTTCAGGTGGGCATTCTAGTACAAATCAGATCTGAGTATCTTTTACAGAGTTTCCAGAGATACAGAACTGAAGCCAGCAGAAGGATAACAGCAATGAGACCTCTCAGCATTTTGTGTTCTTTGTCTCCACCTCCTGCTTGGAAAGAACATAGGTTACTGGGAGTTAAGATATGCTTGTGATTTCTAATTCTTTTGGGGAATCTGGGAAAGAAAGTAAATAACAAAGGAATAGAAAGTTTTGAGTACAAAAGACAGCAATAAAATACCAAACATACCATCAGCAGCAATTATCTTATGAAGATGGGCTAAATAATTATGTGGCACCGGATCAGTGCTTATTGCTAACTTAGGTTCAACATTCAAAAACTAAAAGCAAAAATAAATACTCTGGTAAACTGGTTATAGATTAAGGCATCTGTTGGGGGCAATGAGAGAGATGGGGTCGAGTCCCAGCTTTTTTGATTTATCTTGTTTCAAGCAATAATGGGAAATCATCAATTCACCCCATTTATTATACAAATGGTAATTGTACTTCTCTACAGTGTTGTTATGGAAAACATAAGCAGGGAAGATTCTCCAGCTATCAGGACAAGATAATAACAGTAAGTTAAACGAACTGCCTGTACTTGTAATTTCAGAATGTAAGCAGAGTACACCACTGAAAATACCTAGGAAGTAAGAAGAAATTAAACCTTGCTTGAGAAAAAAACCCAAAAAACCAAAACTAAGATAATCGTAAGAGTAGTCTCATATATGATGGATTTCTGTGACTAACAGTTTAATTTACTTCACAATATGTCTTCCCAATGTACCACTTCCACAACTTCATTTGAGGAGCAAAATTTTTCAAATAATTTCATTTGCCCCAGAGACCTCCTAAAAGGATTAGAGGACTTTTATTGAAAGACAAAATGGATTAAAATTTTCTCACTGGAATATTTATGTTAAGTCTTTTAGAATTCTGCTGCCCTGTCAGAAACAAAACTAATTTTTCACTAAAATTCAGCTCCCAAAAGAACATGATCAGATTCTCCATTGACAAAAATCAACATGTACTTTGATTTTAATAACAGCATACTACTTGATGGCAAATTATAAAACCTACCTGAAAGCCTGCCTGTTTTAAAATTCCTTCTGCCACTGTTATCTGTCCACATGGTCGATAAATCTTTTATGAACTGTCAAGTTGATTTATGGACCATAATTGGAAAGGAAAAACATAATCCACCAAAACCAAATAAATTCATGAGAGAAAAACTGAAAACAACAATCTTAGACAGAAAGTATTCAAAGTTTATCAAAAGGCAACTGAAGAAATGCATCTAGAAAACTTAAGCAGTGCAAACTGACAAGGTATGAGCAGATATACATAACTTTATAGGATGTTTAGGCACTACTTAATGCAAAAGGAAAGTAATATTTTTTACAATAATAACAACTTAAACCCGAAGATGGAGCTCTTGAACTGTTTATTTAAAAATAATTAGAAAAAGCAGAAGCAATATAGTTACTGAAGGAAGATAATGTAAAACTGCTGGAATTACTTTGTTGGTATCTTCAGTGACATTGCCTGCTACATTTTGAGAAAGACAGCTTAAATGCTCTTTCATGTGTATACACATTTCACTTCCATAGCAGCCATTTCAGTCAGTAAATGTTTCTGCCTGCATATGAATCCCAACTCTCATACACTCTTTCCCTCACTTTCTACACTGCCTTTTAATTTTTTTTCAAGCCTTTTTTCAGGTTTCCTACTTGAATTCCTTTGCTCTCCTCCTAATCACCTGGAATTTAAATGGCACTTCCTGCAGCAGTCTCTAGCACAAATCATCTTCCCATTCTCACTTTCTATTTTAAGAGTGCATGTGATGAGGTTAAAAAGATGCTTTTCATAGAAAAAAAAATAAATCAAGAGGTCATTAAGTCCCACAGAAAGAGCAATAAAAAACAATAGAGGACAAGGGAACTGCTTAAACTGCATTTTAAACTCATTAAATATCTTACTCCATCCCTTCAATCTGAACCTGCACTTAACAAGCAGTGGGAAAAGCGGCTCCACTCACTTTTGAGAAAAACAAATATTTCTGAATCAATTCCCCAAATAAAGTTTATTAAGCAGCTCAATATATAGAGTCTGATTCCTCATTGTCTTGTACTTCTTACAGGCATAATACAAGGTGTGAGCAACAGTTTCTTTTGCAGAAGAACACAGATGAAGTTGTTTTACATCACTATCAGATACATGGAAGTTCGGTGTAATTCACACCCAAGTCCAGGGCAATTGAAACATCCCAGCTGCCTGAAGAGCCACTCCTGAAGACTGGAATTCAGGGGTACGTTTGCCATATAAGGTACCTATGTTACTTGAGGATTCATCTAGCAACTTTAAAATCTGATGGAGTTAAATTTAACAGCCTTACTACTAACTTACGTCACTGAACCAGGCCAAAGATCCTACAGTGAGGTAAATTTAAGTGTAAAATGGTAACACCCTGTTTGATGCATTTAAAATCTACTTGGCAGATGTATAAATTCTACCCAAACACACAAAAATTGAGCTCGTGTATTTCTAAGGGGTTCTGCCTGTAGGGGGAAGAGCCTCAATTAGAGATCAGAAGTAGCAGGTGGATTGTACATGTAAAAACAACCCCTCCTGCTCCTCCCTGGTCGGACTGAGCTACAACAGTGTCAGGTGAAGAGCATTCCCTTCCCAGTTCCTGCCCAAAGGAGGAATCTGGGTAGGATAGTACTGACTGAATGAGCATTCCTTCCTATGCCTACTGAGTTGAAAGGGAACACCATTCACCCACTTAAAGTTTCACATCAAGTATATTCTACTATTTCATAAAACATTTTATTCTGAATCTTTTAGTCTTAAAGTGAACATTGCCATTGCAAAATTAATCATCTTCACAATAATTCATCAAAAATTAAATTTGCTCTGAAAACTACAGTGGAAGGAAACAGTATGAAATAAGCCTTAAACAATTAAACAATCAATTTATTAATTAATAAAATACTTTATTACTAGGATGTTCAACTGGCATAGTTTCAATTAATTTATTTAGAAATTAAAATTCTATGAAGCGATAGGAAAAGATTTATTTAAGTTATGGTAATTGCTATAAGTTTTTCAAAGTAATTATGTTTCGAGATAATTTTTGTAAAGAGATTTCTGCACCAAAAGATTATATAAATAGCAACACTACTTAAGTTATTTTTGCTCAATCATGCTAATAGTCAAGTGTTTTTCTATAACCAAGTATTTTAATTACAGCTGGCATTTCTAAGCTGCCTACTGATGGTTAAGTGCTGTGCAGAAATATTACCATTTCTATTACTAGTCATATGAAAGTCATATAGGAGAAACCGAACTTCAGTTTCTAATCTCAGGTAGGTTTAACCCTTTTGACAAAAAACCTGCAAGATATGAACTATCTTGTGTTTTCAAGTAGGCCTTCACATTTCCTTTCTGACAATTACACCACTAACACGTTCCATAAGTTAAAAAGGAGACTTTTTTCCTTATCATAGAGCCAGCTAAAGTTAAAAATATTGTATCTTTTCAGTAAGATGGAAACTTCCTTCAGATGGCTCAAAAAAGTCAAATGTAATTAAGATGTTTTAAGAAACATGCTCCACTTTTTGTCCTCAAAAAGTTTAAGTATTCACTTAAGGGAAAACACATAAGCCAATACTGTCAGCATTAGTAAACAAACAAAAAACCCAAACCCTTAAAGAAAAAGGTTCGTATTCTTTACATCAGTCTGAACTCGGACTATATTAGTAGCACCCCAGTGCAATAAGATTGAAGTGTCTTTTTTTGAGTTGACAATCTCTATTATGCCTACTAAAACCAAAGACAGAAGAAATACTATGACTTTTCACTGAATATACACTAAAATACTGTGCATGGCTTTCCCCTTTTTTGTCAGAGTAGAAGAACTTTGAACTTCACCTCTGATCTTGCTCCTGGAAAAGACCCTGGCTTTCTAAAGGAACTGGTGAAACGCAATCATAATCAGACCACGGAATAAGAAAATCTGGCATGTATGCACACTAATGTACAAATTAAATAATCTAATTTAATACTATCAGAAAGCCTGAGGGATTTACTACCTTCAAATTTCAAAACCTCACTGGGAAGCAGAGACTGTCATTTCAGGCCATTCCCAGTCTCAGAGTTGAGAGGCCGTACGACTGAATCTCCGGATCAGTGACAGCCGAGAGCCGCAATTATGCACACAGTGGATGGATACAAGACCAGTACTGGTACGCCAGAAATGTACAGTCTCGGTATCCTACCACGTAACTATTTCTGCCCCTCAGAGCCTTCACCAAAGCGATGCAGCTCCTTCAGCCGAGTACCAACATCAACCGGCTACTCGCTGCCTGAGCGACCACGCAGCTTCTTTGGTACGTAAGGAAGGAGAAGCACCCCCTCTCCCCAAAACTCACTGTTATTGAGGAAAAAAAAAAAAAATTTACTTAGATAGCCTGCATCCACCTCCACATGCGTGAAGGAAGTCTGACCCCACCGGTGGATATGGCGGGTGTCCCACACGGCCCCCGGCGCACAGCTCCTGCACCACGGCAGGCCCCAGACCGCAACAGGCGCTTAGAACTACCAGCCTGCCAAGAGGGCCACCTCCGTCGTGACAGGCACTCCTGCTTTCAGGGAGCGTCGTGAACAAACGCGTGAGGGCGAGGACAAAAGGCACGGGCGGGCAGCGAACTCGGGAAAACCGGTAAAATTCCTACCGGGGGCGGGAAACGGCGACGTTCCGGAGCCCTCCCCGGGCTGCGCGTCCAGGCCCTGCGGGGAAGGGGCAGCCTGCGCCTCGGCCCCGCCGTCCCGCCACCCGCCCGAGTCTCCCCCGCCTGCCGCCGGCCTGAGGCGAGGGGCAGCCCGGCCCCCGCCGCCCGGGGCGGCACCTGCGGGGGGTGCCTGCCGCAGGACGACGACGACGAGGAGGAGGAGAAGGAGGAGGCGGCGGGCCGTGAGGCGGCCGATGGCGACCGTTGCCGGGCGGCACATCGCCACAGCCCCGCAGCCTCTTCCGACCGCTGGGCAGCCGGCAGCCGCCCCCAACGGCCGCCTGGCGAGGAGGCGGGCGCGGTGAGGTGAGGCGAGGCGAGGCGGGGCGGGGGCGGTGAGGTGAGGCGAGGCGAGGCCCGGCCCGCAGTGCTGAGGGTGAGGCGCGGGGCCTGGCCGCCTGCAGCCTGCCCTGCCCCACCGCTGCCTTCCCCGGGGAAACACCTGCCGCCGCGGCTGCTCCGTCCTTAATCGTGCGGCCGCCGGGTTCTACATAATGAATCCCAACCCATTAACGCCGGCCCCTCTGCTCCAGGGACAGCTGCGTTGAAGCAGCCAGGCCTGCGGGCTGCACCTGGGGGCGGCCGGAGGGACAGCTCGGCAGTAACCAAACTTGCCTGTATTATCAACACTCTTTCCAGCACAAATCATAGCCCCATACAAGCTACTATGAAGAAAATTAACTGTATCCCAGCCAAAACTAGCATAAGCTTTAATTGCATTTCACTCTGCAAAATGAGTGCAACAAAACATGAGTCATCCTTGCAATGTCTTCCATCCTGTGCCTTACCTGGGTCCCATGTCTTTGCCTCTCCTGCCTTCTCTTTCTAAAGCTTTCCAGGAGAAGGTAAGCAGTGGAGGAAAAGGTCAGGCTGCGACACTGGATATTTCTAGTGTAAAACTGATCATATTTGGTATGGAGATTACTGAATCTTAGTAAATATAGACACCGGTATGGCATTTTAAAGGCTTGTTACTGGCAGAAGTCAAATTTTGAAACTATCTTTTCACTAACTTGAATGTACAAGTGTGATAGAAAGTGGACACGAGTTCTGTGTTTTCATAGTATTGGCTTAACCTTAGTGGTCCTGCATACACAATGTTCTCAGCTGTCACTTTTTACCCATTTTAGTTCTTGTGACCTGTATATGAAAGCTGAAGAAAGAAGCTTTTTTTCTTTTTTCTGCTCCATCAGCAAACTACTGAAAAAACACCCCACCATGATTCTGCCTTATGGAACACAACTTTTTAATACTATAAACCAGTACTGTAATAAATGTTAGGCCCATTTCTGATTTAGTGTTAATCAAGAGCAAGTTAGGAATTCAGGGAAGTTGCATCTGTGTGAGACTAACATAAATGAGAGAATGATCAGACCCTGTGCCCTAATTTTCCTGACAAGGCCACAAAATAAAGGCCCCCATAGTGTGAGTTGAGCTGTCCAAATAAAGGTAGTTTGATTTTTTCCGAAGTGCCAGACCTTTGCAGATGGCACTGAATCCATGGAGAGAGGACCTCTGTAAATCACACTGCTTTTGTTTAGATTGCTAAATGAATACCGTCAAGCTTGGGATTAGGAAATGAGTGCTGCGTATTCTGAGCTGAGACATTAATGGATTTGCCAACATGATAGAACAAATGGCAAAATTCTGGAGGTAATTAAGCTGCATGGAAAACTCTGATGTCAATTTGATTTACTTATTCCAAGTAATAATCTTAAATTTTCTGGATTTGCATTTATCTGTGATTGTGTTTTAATAAGTTTTGTTTGTGTTAAATCTATGTTTCAATTTAAGTTGTATTTGTGATCTAGATACCAACAGAGTAGCTTATTTTAAAATACTTCAACAAAAGCACCATATAATTCTTAGTAAGACTGAAAACTTCTTAATTTTGTCTCTAACAGACAAATAAGTAATTTGTAGTGCCATTTCAAGTTGCTATCTGTGTTCCCTTGAAGGACTAGATTGCTGTGGTATGCATGAACCATGTTTCACACCAGGAGACATTTCATTATGAGGTGGTTTCCATCGTTACCAAGCAACAAAAAACCTCTCTGCTCACTCAATGGCTCTGTTCTTTTTGTAACATACTTGATATATCTCTTTTCAGGAAAGAATTCACCACTTCAACCACTGCCTTGCTCTTCATGTTTTCTGTGCACTGATCTTCTGCAGGATGACCTCTAGTTTTACTGTGGTTTGTTGGCTAGGACTTCAGAAACTTGGAGAAACAGGAGCAAGTGGAATCTTTTAAGTTTAGTGCCACATAAGGGCAATAGAAGAGAATGACTGTGCTTTCCCATGGAGCTGAAAGGCAGGCAAGTGCCTTTAAAAAGTCCGCCTTGTCAGTTGAACCAGTTCACAAGATGGATTGCCAACAGTATCAAAGTCCGTTAAAGAAGATGTGCATGCCGGTTGTGAGAGGTCCTGAGAACAGACATGGCTTTGCCAACTTTGAAGAGAAAACCAGTAATTATTTCCTTAAATTCAATCCATTCACCCCTCCAGTAGGGCCGAATTACACTTTACTCCCACACCGGGATAACGTGCCTTTAGTAAATCCCTGCTCAGGTTTTGTGAGTCCAGGAGCAGATGCTGACCTGCAGCCCACTGTTGGAAGAGCTATTGAATCCCTGGTAGACTACAGTGGTGTGAAACCTCATCAGTGGGTCCTCATCACAGGAAAGAGATGCCAGCCTGCCCACAGGAAGCAGATGATCTTCCTGGAGAAAACTAGCCAGGACAGAAGGTAGAACTCCAGGGCTGTGTCAGCTGCTTCTGTCAGGGCACGACTCAGAGGTAAAGCAAACTACTACTTTTATTTCTTAATCCCCAAAGAAATTGGTGATGCTTAACTAAAAAATAAAATTAGTTTCTGAACTCCATCCCCCAAGGTCCTGAAAGAACAACCTTATAAAATATATTTGCCCTGGATATTTGAACTGAATATAACAACTGCAGTAGGGTGTTTATATGATTCATTGTCCCTGCTGTAGCAAAGAGGTACCAGTCAGCAAATTCTAATGCTAAAACCAAACCAAAACAAAATCTTTGAAGGTAAATAATGTTTTAAAAAATCTATTTATGTAAATTGTGAAGTTATATACAATAGTTCTAATGAGCACCTGTTTTCATGTAAACCAAAATAACAAATCACTACAGAGTCATGAAACCCCCTGGATATTTCTGTGTCCTTTAGTATTTCCTGACATAGTATTTCCTGACAAGCTGCAGTGCAGCCCATTTAAAGACCTATTCCAGTGTCTAGTTGATCGGAGAACAGAAGCTCTTTAGGACTGCCATCACATGTTGGACAGAGTACATGTTACCCTCTTATTTTATATCAATGTGTTACACATTAAGTTGGGTCTGGTCATTTTGTATGGACAGGATCAAAATGGAAATTCACTCTTTTTAACATCAAGCAAAATTGGGTTGGCAGAAATACCTACCCAGGGCTTCTAAAGGCAGACATAATTAGCAATAAGCAATATGGTTGAATTTTTATAAAGATTAAGGCAATTCCAATGATTTTCATAGAGGAATGCTCATTACAGCTGGAACAAAATTTTATGAGAACTCAGGCAACATGCTCCTAGATGAGGGGAGGCATTTCTTAGAACATAGTAAAGAAACATAAATAAGCTCCTTGTTCCATTTTACTATACAGAGGTAACACACACTTCACAGTTAGCTATACTTCATCCATGTTACTGTCTCCATAAAGTCTCTACGTGCTACAAGTTCAGACAGTGGTTTTGCAACAAGTTTTGTTCCTTGTTTCTGTCTTCGAACTTTGCATTTTAAATCACTTTAAGCTTAACTACAGTCATATAACAGAACCCAAAAGAACCCAAGAAACAACAAGGGATAAAAAAATAGAGTCCATAATTTTCCTTTTTTTTTCTTGCACATCCCATATAATTTTCACTCTTATTTCTCAGTTACTGTGTTCCCCTTTTATGTATGGAATTAGACCTCAGACATCAGTCAGAACTGATCAGCTGGTTTTTTCTGCAAGCTTCTGGAAAAGTGAAGGGGAAGGAAGACTTGAGATACGCAATTCTATCTGACCATTAATTTTTCCAACACAGAGAAAAGCAGACAGGGACAAAGATAGAGATACTCTGGCAGATAGAGACATGCCTGTATCAACACAGACAAAATCTGAAACTGAATGTCATCAAGTCAGGAACCTGAGTTACAGTCAAGAAAGTGGTCTGAAATGGAGAGTAGTTCCAGAAAGCAGATAGAAACTGTTTGGTGAGTTTCTTGGTGATTTTTTTGTTGGGTAAAGTTCACTATTGAAGTGAAATACTGACTCCACTGAAGGTGTCAGAAACATTCAAACTTAACTCAGGGACAAACCTTGAAACAGATAATAGTCCAGCATAAATTTCTTAAGGAAGCTGTGCAAATGTTCTTCCAAACCTAGCATTCATTTACAAGTTATCCTGTGATGCTGAGGTATTAACTACAAATGTGTAAATATAGCTACAAAAAGTAGTTGAGTTTTAAGCTACTATATTTAATAAGTATGCATAAACAAATTCCAGATTTCAGCTATGTGATTCAGAGCCCAGCCCAACTACCAACCCCGAGGCACATGATGTGATGAAAGCTGCTAACCTTTCTAGATAACAGTCCCAAGACATTCCACAGCTAAGCTGTTTGGGGAAGTTGTGCTGAAAGAGAGATCAGTAAGGCATTTTACAAGCAAATTCTACAGTCACTTTCTCCACTGCATTGGGGGTGAATGGAAAAAAAAGAGAGAGACAGAAGCAGCCCTTGAGACAGATGAGCTGAGGTACATAAACATCTGCAGTAGACAGGAGGTTCTCTGTTGTGAGATGTAGTGCTATGGCTTTGGCAGTCAACAGTGTTACTTTGAACTTGAGCAGTCTTCTGCATCTACTGAGCAAAGCCAGTTTATTGAACAGTGAGGCTCTGTGATAGCAAAGCAAAGGTGAGAAGCTGACAAAGAAGGTCGTTCTGAGACTGAAGAGTCAGAGCCTGCCAGAGAAGGGAGACAGCTGAAGAGCCATTCTTCATGTATTCTTGCTCGGTATTGGGAAGGTGCTCAGTGCTAGAAGACGAGGTCTTTAGGAAGTTGACAGTGTTTGCCTGTAGAGTCCCCTTCTTTCAGTCACATGACAACAGAATTTTTTAACCTTTTCTCTGTGGTCTCAGTTTTCTTTGCAATGTTTAAGAGGCCCTCAGAATTTGAGCATGCAGGTATATTTGTACCTGGAAACCTGGTGATGAAGCCCTCATATCCAGTTTGTAATTATTATTCTGTTTTGTATGGCTTAGCACAGAGATGGGCATGGGGATGGCAGAAGGAACCAGGGTATTTGATAAGTCTGATAAAGAGCAGAGATAACTTCTTGCCCTTCCTGGAAGCTGACACATCTGTAGACACAGTTTTCTTCAAAAACTGGGAAGTGGGAAACACCATAGAGTTTGCCTGTAGACTTGATAGTAACCATTTTCTATGAGAAATAAGCTGTTAACTCATGCCTCTACTGGAGTGGCCATATTTGAATTTGTCCAAAAGCCCAACTAGTCCAGTATTCCATCCAAGACTGTGGATACTTAACAAAGAATATCATCATACTTCCTCTGCATAATTTCCTATCATGTGATGTTTTGTTGACCATGGGTTCATGACCAGGAGATGGTGTGTTTGTAGTTAGTAGTCATGGAGTCATAGATTTGGCTTCACTAATATATCCATTTGCTTTTCGAACCCACCACTTAACTTCCAACCCACTATTTCCAGGTCACTTGTGAATATGTTAAGCAACAAAGTCCTAAGCCTAAATGGGTTACTCCAGGTCTCTCTAGCAGTTAACTCCATCCACCTGGAAAATTGATCATTTACCCCTTCCCTCCTTTTCTGATCTTCTAATCAATTATTTATCCATGCGGAGATGTCTTTATTCCATTGTTACTTTAAGAGGCTCTGCTGAAGAACTTTATCCAGAACTTGTTGAAATAATTGTGGTCACTTTATACTAATTTCCCATTGGCCTTTGTAAAGAGGGAGTTCCCTTCCCAGTGCTTCCTCTCCTGAAGCAAGAAGCCTTTTCTCCAGAGTAATCATTACTCTGGAGAAGTAATCATACAGGAGTAATCCAGGATTAAGCAGCACATTGAGTGAGTATGAGGCATATCAAGGTAGGGTTCCAGCCTCTCCTACCTTTCAAATAATTATAGAAAATGACTGTAGGCAATGCTGGTGCAGCCCCAGTTTGTAACATAGGTACTTGGTGAGATAAAACCTTTTACCTGCCTGCAGAAAGAGAAAGAAGAAAGATTAGTTAGAGGCAACAACATGTAAAGCAAAGAGCAAAAAAGTGTGCAACTTGAAAAACATCAAATTAACTATTCAAGCACACTCATAAATAACGTGCATAGCTCATAAGTATTGTAGCATATAAACAAAGTCAACTAGGAATGAAAAATGGCCTACAGTGAGCTCAAGAATATCTGTGCTATTAAATAACTACCCATAACACAATGAATTGTGTAATAGCATACTGCCTAATAAGCTAGTAGGTCATCTAGAAATAATGCATAAAAACTCAGAGGGCTGAGTGCCATTGAATAAAACAACTGTGGTTTCACTAAGGATTTGATTATTTATCATCCCTACAGTTATGTATTTCACTGTGCATTTGTTTTTCATTTCCCTAAGAGCAGAGTGATGCTTTCTTCATTCAACAACTTTGTTCTTTCTCTGTTGCTTCTTCTGTCATGCATGTCTTTCCAATATAAACTGATGGGGTTTATGCTTATTTATAGTTAGTTTTCAGGGGGTGATTTGTGGCTTTTTCTTTCAAAGGAGTGAGAGAGATAAGAAGTAATGTTAATGGGTTATATTTATTTTCTATATATAAAGAGAAGTAGAATAATTAACCAAAGAACAAAGCAAAAGAATCTGGAAGAGTTATCTGTAAACCTTTCATTTGGCATTATTATCTTTTGCTGGGCCCACTGAAGTCAATACTCCTACTAAATATAAAATATAAGAGGTCAAAACCAGTGCACAGTTTTCGAATGGCAGTGAGGTGCAGTGAAGCTTGTGTGACTGCTGGTTTTGTGAAACCTCTCTGCATATTTCTTCATATGGTGACGTAAGAATTTCACTTTTTCCTTTAAAAACAAAACAAAGAGATGTTCTGGCTTTCATGGTTTCTGGGAAACAGCTTAGAAATATGAATAAGTACGTCTTCAGTTTCTAACTCAGAATCCAAGCCAGAAATTGCCTAAATTCATTATCTGTCATTGAATCCTGCTTTGTCAGATTAGGAGATGAGTTTAAGTAATAGACTGAAACTGACACTATCATTAAGCTTGTCATTAGTTAAAAGTGACAAAGCCAAGACACTGAGTTCCCAACTTGGACAAGAACGGATCATGCCATTTTCAGTCCTGTGGACTGAGCAAATCATTAGCAGCATTGAAGCCTCCAGAAAGTTGACTTAAAGAAAAAATTATTGCAGTTTTTATGCTAGATCATTCCACTGAAAGAAAAGGAAGTAAATGTTAGAAGATTAATCATCCCAGCAGCAGGACAGTAGTGTCAAGATGGCAAATTTCAGTATACAGTACAAGAGCAGAGTTCTCTAGAAATTCATATGTACAATTATCAAAGCAAATGTAAAATTATATACATGTCCTCCTAAGGACATTGTAGCTGACATGAGTGTTTTACACATATAACACAAAGAATAACAGTTGCAACCTTTAGCTCTTTAATCAATGAACCAGGGGAAGACTATTTTTATGGAACTACTAGGACATATGGATGGATATATTTGAGCCATCTACCTCTTTACTGTAGAGGGCACTAGTACATGCATACCTATTAAGTAATTACAACATTTCAGACATAAAACTTAATGGAAACATTCACATATGAGTACAAGTCGTATATTTGCTGATAGCATTTAGATTTTACACAAAGCTGAGGCAATGAAGATGCAGCTGCAATCTTTACTGGAAGCACATTGCCTGTTTAAGAGACACTTTCCAAAAAGATTGTTTTAATTTTGAAAGCTCTTCACAATGCAAAGATCCACAAATTCTGTCAAGCTTTTCAAAAGCAGCAACTTAAAGTTATAGCACACTGTGCAAAAAGCTCTTTTAAAACCCGGGTCATATTATTTCAGTATCTACATACAACATTAGTATACTAAACTTAGTTTCTTTTACTGAAAGCTGTGATTTTCTTTTAAACTTTGTCAGAGTGATTAGTTCTGCAAGAACTCATTTTGCATTCTGCACAGTGGTTTTCAACTTTTAGTCTTTGAACTATTTTCTCCAAAGTATACCTAAAATTTCTGCAAATAACTAGGAAAAGTAAATTATGAATTAGCTTAAATTTGCTACATAAAGGTCTTCATATGCATTGGAGATTTTTAGGGGTCTGGAAGAAACAAGCAGGTTGAAAACTAATGTACTACTGAAGTAGTACATTCTTGATACTGAATAATAGTATCCAGTGTTCACAGAGAGAGTGGTGTGATGGATGTCTACCCCTTTTACTGTAGTATAACAAAGTATATTTAGAAATACACTTTTTTCCAAAGTCATGAAAAGCATTACGCTAGTTAATGGCACAGAAGTTCAGATGATACTCTCGTACATATCCCTTACCTTGTTTACGGGATTATTTTGTGGGTTTCATCCTGATTCCCTAAGGAGACAGGTTGTTTTCATTCGTCTTGTTTATTTATTTATTGGTTCTCCCCTAATAACTTTTAACCCCATTGGCCAATTTCTGCCAAATTTGAAAGAGATATAAACATCTCAAGGATAATTGCATCCCTGCAAGATTTTTGAAGATTGAAGTCTGGGGAGACGAAAGACATAAATGAGTGTTCCTCATGAGGGTAACTCAGCCATTATAACATCTTTCTATTTGGCAGCAGCTCACTTGGTTATCAGCATGTGTATGCTGGCTCACCAGTCAGCAGCATGTATGTGACTCTACAGTAACTAGCCTCTTGGTGGGTAATCCTGATTTACAGGACCTGGTCAGGGAGAGCTCAAATTATTGGAATATGAAGTTGGGAGGATGAAGGAGAGAGAGAAATATCTTTAGGAAATCGGTCAACTACTGCTCATGGAAGGAATTGTTTCTTGCTTTCAGGGTTGGCAAAAATTATGTAACTGTAGAAATGCAATATGTAGTTACTAGTTCAGGTTGCATTAGCAAGCTTTTGTTATTATATTTGATAATTTGGATACTTACCTTTATACAGTAAATACTGTACATGAGAATATGTGAAGTAGACCAAACCATCGCAATGTGTGTTGTGATATCATTTATCACTTTCATCTTCCATGTAATTTAATGTATTTTTGTGGAAGTTTGTAATTCAGAATGGTAACAGGTATCTGGACACTGGTGCATTGACTTTTAGGGGAAGCCACTAATTGTTTTCATCCAGTTTAAAACAATAATGATAGCTAAAAATTGATTAACACAATAGGAAGCCCTTTCTTTCAGGTTGGAGAAGTCCAGTGAAAGTTGCTCCTGATCTACCTGACCAAACCCATATCTTTGCTTTTTGTATGGATCCCAATCTTAAGACAAGTGTCTGGTGCTCTTCTTGTAATGACAGAAAACATATTTAAATAATTTTGTTTCTAGTCTGCTTTCCATTCAACATACTTTGGCAGTGATTACAGTAGTGTAGTGACTTTTTCATTTCTTCATCTAATTATATTGAAATAAGCACTATATTTCAGGTAGCCGTATGTTAGCATGACCAGATTTTAATGGTGGCTATTGCTCCAATAATTTTCATTTTTTGTACTGTTATGTTGGTTAAGGCATTTAGACCGTAATGTGAGACTGATACAACCAATGTCAGTTATGTGTAACTGGAGACAGAGCAAAAATACCAGAATGTACAAAAGATACCCAAACCTCATACTTGGTATAAATACTCATATATTTAATACTTAGACACTGCCTTATTTGGTGCAAGTCACAAACAAATGAGTAAATAAAAAACCATCAATGATTCCATAGCGCAAGTCTAATTAAGTCATTCCTATACTGAAAATGTAATGGCATCCTTCTTCCTTCTACACTGATGAGACTATTCATAGTGCTTAAAGTGTTGCACATGCTTAAATAGTTCTTTAAGTTGGACCCCTTTTGTAGCAATGAACATCATACAAATAAATCAGGCATATGTGAGGGACCGCAAAGTGCATTTGCTATGCCATTTTATAAATAATAGACAAATGGAAAGCTACATTCTTAAGGAGTAGAGAGGCAGTGACATTTTAATTTTTAAATTTGTATTCACTATATTACAGTTTCCTTCCTGAATAAAACTCCTCAGAAATAGATCTATTCTTGATCTTGGTGAAGTATGTGAAATTGCATGTTTCACATTCTGATGCAAAAGAAGGTAGTAAACTAGAAAAATGCAGATACATACAGTTCACCCTTTAAACAAGCAATCATAGTATCATATAGGTAGATAGCATTGCTTTCTGACATGTATTTGATTTCTCTTAGGAATCAAGTGATCATTCTGCAAGGTGGAGAGAAGAAAAAGCAAGAGACTATTTCTGCAAGTCAAATACTGAAAGTGAGACACCATTTCTTTTAAAAACAGTTTTTCCTTGTGCTTTATTTTTTAATCTTTTTGCTACTACAGTACCTTTAGGTAGCAGGGCATATAAGACTACAAAAAATTTTTCTGTCACTCAGAACTTCTGGTGTTTTAACAGCATTCAGCATAGGATTCATCACATGAACTTTAGTTATCTAAAAGCTTGTGTCCAGTCTGTGCCTTTCATCTCTGCTTCCCCTATAGGCAGTGAAGAGAAGCTGGAGTTTCCAAAAGGGCATTCTGTACATCTGTTTTCAACGGCTGTCACAGGCATGATATGACTGGTGTCTAATCTCTGTTTGTGTCTCGTCTCACTTAGCTGATTATTCAAATTTAGATGAAATAAATCACATCATCACTGTAAGCTTATTGGAAGGTAAACTACCTCTTTCAGTTAGTGAGTGAGACAGTTTTAAAGAAGATAAGCCTGTGAAACTGTACTGTAACTATGTGTTCCCCAACAAGCAACGTATAATTCCAGGCTTTTCATTTCCCTTTAAACTAGAAATACACACCTTTGTTATTTTCTACATCCTTCTTTGTCACACAATTCCTTATTATCTAGCTACTGATGTCATTCACTAATGGTTATATGGGAACTTTTTTCTCTTCTTTTTTATTGTTGATCTAGAGCTTATGAAGAAGTTCCCTGGGATAATATGTTAGCTTCCAACGTCCAGCCTCTGGAATCGACAGCGGAAGTGTTGATCCTATTTTCCAGAGTTTTGCAAAAAGGAGATACAATCCTGAACCTGAAATAAGGCAAGACAGTGAATGATTTCTTGTCGGCTGGTTTTAGGTTTTGTTAATGAAGTGTAGCCTAAATTTTGTGTAGGTCATACACATAAACCCACAGCAATGTTTTCAAATAAAAACAGTACCAAGTGAGCATTTAAGGTCATCAGCACACTGCAGTAATTGCCTCATAGTTTTTCCCTCCCCCTCCTCTGTAAATTGGTACAGAAGAAGATACGCATGCACAGTACCAAAGGAGAGGACAAGGATACTGATGAAAAATTGGTTGATAGGAATGATGCTGTACCATAACAAATCTCATGTTAAGTTAGCTTACTTGTGATTATTAACTGTAATAATTATTATTTTTACTAAACTAAAGTTCAGTCCTGCAATTGGTTCTGATTGCTGCATGAAAATCTATTAAGCCAAATAGATTAGGTAATGTTGCCTTACAAGAACCATCTAATTATGATTTTAGGTTGTTGGAGCCTTCTGGGACAGATTTCAAACAAGGTCTTTTACCTCTCCACAGAGACCTGTTGATTTGTAAGTTTCATTTTTTTGTGAATATCGGGGTCCTCTAAATACTTCCTTTATGAACTCTGTGTACAGTTAATTATTTCAGAAGACTAAATTCAGCAGCATTCTATGACTAGAGAAGTTAAGATGTACAATAACTATATGAAAAGTATACTCTAGCATGCTTCTCCTGTGAGAGAGTTAAATATAAAAAGCAGAACAGAAGAAATCTGTAAAGTCAATGATTGTCATGACTTCATACATCTGATGTTTTCATTAAGACATGACATTTATGAAAACACCATGGTAACCATACACATATACAAACTCAAGGTTTTATCTGCTGTGTATAGAATCCAACAAAACAATCACCTGTGCATTGGTGTCTTTTCTTCACTCTGTATTTCGCCTGTTCTGTCCTATCTCAGAGTGGGCCATTTCAGATGAGCGCAGTAACAGGTGACAGGAGGCTCAGAAGGCCTCAGATAGGAGCCAAGTAGAGGTGCGGAGGAAAGGTTGGTCAAAGCAAGACAGGAGAACTAGAACTTGCCTCCTTTCCAGACTACGAGCCAGCAGGTTTGCTTGGGCAAACTCAAGGGATAGGTGTGCTGTTGGGCACAGTCAGGCATACAATGGGAGAGACGGGTACCTCTGCAGGGTGGAAGGGAGATAGAAAATGCTAGCATTATGGTTTCTTGAATGTTGCTATTTCAAAGGAATATAGACATGGACAGTGAGAGCAGCTTGCAGGGACAGACCAAGAGAGAAATTCAGAGCTGATGTTAAATTTTCCTGTGTTCTCAAGAATTGAATGAAAGAAGTGTTACAAGTAGAGAAGCAGTTCATTTTTAAAGAAAACTTGCTTGTACCATCCTAGGAAATTGACTGAAGTCCCAGTATCTGAGGATAAAGATTAAAAGACAGGATTCTGCCTGCTGAACTGGGTCATTTAGCATATATGCCAACCTAATCATTTACCACGGTCTTTTACCAAATTCAAATGAGCATTGCATCATTCCAAGAGCAAAACTTTGACTTGTCACCACCTCTCTTTTGGGACCTCATAAATATTCTATCAGGTTATTCTGTCTGGTGAAAAAAAGGTGATTGATCTATTTTGTCTTTAACAGCGTAAGCTGAAGCTCTTGAACCTGTCATAGCCCTTTGTATATGTAAGTACAATGTCCCTGGATTGTTTTTACTTCTACATTTTTGATTAAGCCCAAGCAATCTATCTCTCATTTTCTGAATTGAGAGTTGTAGATGGACTATGTTATCTAATCTTAAGATGTTTTCTGGTGCCAAGGGAGAGCATGTGTTGAGTCTCCTCTGCTTGCAGGTGACTCCAGCTTTTTACCTGTAAACTTGAAATCAGGATCCTGTCATGTCCTCTTTGGAAGAATATCCCAGTCTGATCATGGGCATAGCCAAAAGGAGAAGAGATGACACATTTCTATCTTATTTCCATTCTTGCCAAGCCTCCTCTCTGTACATATGTACTAGAGCTGTCATTTGTTATGTGCTGCAAGTTCAGCAGATGATTGTTTTCATCTTGGGACATGCCAAGCACACAGGGCAGTTAATGTCCATGTTTTTTCTTGTGGACCATTTTAATAAATAACTAGAATTTTGGAGCATGCAGTATATGGTTCAGCTGCCTCCACCAGCTGTCTTATGAATAATGTACATATCTTTGATTTCCTTTCTATCCAGACAGTGGCTGTGTTGGTGCAGTAAATTTTGAAGACATTGACAATGCCTATGTAGACTTAATCCCACTTAACTATGTGCAAACTTCAAAGCCTTGCTACACAAACACTGTACAGTATGTTTCTCTTTTTAGCATGATTTTGATACTTCCTCTTGAGTTCTTACTTGGGAAAGGGGAAAAAACAGTTAAAGATCTGGTCTTGGGCCATAAGAATGAAAAAAATTGGGGGGAGCGCTCCTTATTCTTTTTAATAACTTGAATGAGGTCTGTTAACACAGGAAGAACAGTGGGCTTGCAGACTGAAGCTTGAACTTGAAGAGTCCTTTTTAATAACTGAGTCAGTAGTAAATGGCCTACAGTGGTAACTGCCTACAGTGGTCAGTGTAGGTCTGTATAAATCTAAGGGACCATTCAGCCTAGATATATAAAATTAGTCAAGAAAGCTGATACAAAAATAAGCAGAGAGATGTCTACTGAGATGATGGTATAACAGATTTTATCCATCAGCTTGCGTTATGGTAAGCTTAAATGCAACCTGTTTTGACTTAAGTATGAATTTGTGGTAGAACATTAAGGCCTGATTCTTTATTGTATCACATTAGTGTTATAGTTCCAGGGAAATTATGCTCCTAACACCTTGCATCATGCTTTTCAACCAGAAATGTTGATTAGGTTTTTTTCCATCCAGGAGTTGCTCTGTGGCCCAAGTGACATCTCGTACAGAATGGTCATAATGGACTGACAACAACTGACTGTCAGGCCAAAAACTAGTGTTCTAATCCTGGGAATTAAAAGCTGCCTGTGGTAACACCAGTGTGATGGTATAATCTGTCTTGGTATAATGAACTCTTCACAATTGGCAGGCTCTGACCTAGGCTGGGATGGAAATCAGAGTATACTCTCCCTCCTGTTGTTAACCTGGCTAGACTAATTGCAGAACCAAGTTTTAAGAACTTAGCAGGCACCTTTCAATTTTTTTTCAATTGAGAAAGGTTGCACGTGAAGCTAGTCTGAGCACATCTCCTAGATCATACCCCAAAACACCTGACTTACGGTTTCTAATGATGCTGGTACTACCGAACTCAGGCATTCCTGTAAATGCCCAGCAGCAGGAAATAGATTTGTGTTACATTCAAGGCTCAAGTGGGGAGGACATGGAAGAGAAGGTTCTGAGCTTAGCATGCACCAGGAATTACTGCTGATGCCATTCTGAATAGAGTCCTTACTTCCAAAAAACCTGTTTATTTTCAAACTATGCCATACTTTCATACTTCAAATGCCTCCTGTTCTTTAGTATTAATGAACAGGTCTGTTGAGTAGAAGTGCATGTGCCATTGTTTGAATGGGCAGTATGACTTGAATACTGCCTGTCGTGGTTTAACCCCAGCCAGCAACTAAGCACCACGCAGCCGCTCACTCACTCCTCCCCCCCCCTCAGTGGGATGGGGGAGAAAATGAAAAGAAGTAAAACTCGTGGGTTGAGATAAGAACGGTTTAATAGAACAGAAAAGAAGAAACTAATAATGATAACACTAATAAAATGACAACAGTAGTAATAAAAGGATTGGAACGTACAAATGATGCGCAGTGCAATTGCTCACCACCCGCCGACCGACACCCAGCTAGTCCCCGAGCGGCGATTCCCCGCCTCCCCTCCCCTGTTTATATACTAGATGTGACGTCCCATGGTATGGAATACCCCGTTGGCCCATTTGGGTCAGCTGTCCTGGCTGTGTCCTGTGCCAACTTCTTGTGCCCCTCTAGCTTTCTCGCTGGCTGGGCATGAGAAGCTGAAAAATCCTTGACTTTAGTCTAAACACCACTAAGCAACAACTGAAAACATCAGTGTTATCAACATTCTTCGCATACTGAACTCAAAACATAGCACCGTACTAGCTACTAGGAAGACAGTTAACTCTATCCTAGCTGAAACCAGGACACTGCCATGTTAAAAATATGTGATTTTTAACTTTAGTCACTAGATGGCTGTTAAGTTTGCAAAAGCTTCCTGAATGCCATTAGGAACACCTTACTTTTAGCTAGATCACGAACTTTGAAATTCAAAGGTTTTCACTTTAAGCCTTTCCTAAAGTTGTCTTCAGTAGTTTGAGCTGGTATTAAGCATTTATTTGCAAACTTTTGAGAAAGTAAAATGGTAAAACTAACAACTTAATGGTAAGAACTAAAAATGATAAAAGAGGAAAGAGACTGTTCTGTTTACTTAACCAGGTTTTGTCTTTGCATAGGCCTTTCCTTTCTGTCCTTTCAGTGGTCTTGCAAACTCCACATCTCTGGGGAAACTACAGAAGAAATACTTCACTGGAGGAAGCAGAGGGAGAGAAGCTGTAAAAATATTGCCCTCTGTTCTGAAGAAAAGGCACAATGCTGGGCCTTACCACATATAGCAGAGTATGTGCTAAACATTCCTAGTTGATGGGAGCTGCCTTGGAAGTAGCTGGAATTTCTGAGCTCCACCTTAGGTCTGTTCATTTCTGTTTCTTACATCAGTTTCAGGGAGAATGCATATTCTTTTGCAATGCATCACATGCTGTCACACACGTGTGGGGAACAGCACATCATTCTTCACACAGCCTTACTTATTACAGCAGTAGGTTCACAGGCAAAGTAAGGTGCTAAGCATTGTAAGATGGTCAAATTTGCCCTGTATGACTACAACCAAACCTATTAATACCAAGCTTTTATGTACATAATGCACCATTCTGATTGTTTTATCATGCCTCCTGCACAAGTCATCTGATTTCTCGCAGCCTTCATCTAACTTTTAACTTCTGCTTGAATTAGAACATAAAATAGTATAAAATTATTATTGAGAAATGTGCTTTAAAAATACAGGACACATAGCATGCAACATAATGCTGAACAGAGATTTCTGAGTTTGTAGGGAAGTTAGCAGAGCTATTAACCCTTAGTTCTGTTTTGTCATACTGCTTTTGCTGTAGAGCTTGGAAGAATAGAAGCTGATGTGCTGCAAACTGACAGACATCTTGTCTGGTACTATTTGCAGCGTATGGTATCATGGTGCATTTATAAGTTTGAGCAACATGTTCTATATTACCTTCTCCAGTATTCTCTATGTAATTTTCCTGGTTTTTAGTGAGTGAGGCTATGGGTTTCATTGATTTCTAGCAACAAGGAGACCAAGATCTCTGAAACCTAAAAGATTCTGACATCTGAAATCTGTGAAAAACTCAATTCCACCTGAAAAACTCTTAAGTTTTTCATATTTATTCTCTGTCTATGATTGTCAGACATCAAGATTGCTATGATTTTAAGTGGAAGAAAGAAGAAAGTCAGAAAGAAGACAAAAAATAATCGCTATAATTTTTTTTACCACTTTGTGTGTTTGCCAGTAGTTCTAGAAAGTTGTGTAAAGGTATTAAGGCTGCTAGACTCCCACCAAAATCCTTGAGAAGTTAGATGTATGTTTTGGATTTAGAAGCCTAAATATGCTTTGGAAGTCTGTAAAATGTAAAAATCTCTGTAGATAGTCACTCTCACTCTTTCATGGACTAGCAGTTGCACTTCCTGCCTCTAGCACTTGGGCGGCAGCATCAGTGCTCAGGCATTACTCCAGAGTGAGACACTTCTCTTCCCCAGACCATGCAAGAAAGTGGTTGCAATTCAAATTATTAGCAAAGCTGAAACTAGCTAAGAGTCATCTGTCATGTAATTTTGCAGAGACAAACAGGAAGAGTGGTGAACCTGGGCATATCTTGTATGTTACCCTTGTGCCCACCCTCTCTTCCTTTTGGCAGAACAGGAAACCATCTTCTGTTTTTCTTCTTTTTTCTTAAGGAATAGAAAAAAGATAAAAGTCATGATTTATGCTGCAGTTGAGCCTAAAAGCCCCTAGTATAAGATCAGTGTTGTGAAAAGCTGCTGTGCATATACCCAGCACTCTAGATAATACCCTGAAGTCCTTAGCATGCAATTTGGAAGTTATACAGATGGGAATCCAGGTGCAGTGTGATTAAGCGGTTTGCCAAATCCCACTGGGAATCTGTAGCACAGTTAGGAATGAAACTGCATGTATCCTGAGCCCTAGCCTGTGCCGTTTTTTTGCCAAACTCTGAGCTTTAAGCTATTGAAATGATGCTTTGCTGAAAATTGGTTTTAAAAAATAGTAATTAGCACAAAATTATGGCCATAGTTCTTAAAAGTTAGGCTGGGAGACAAGTGAAGACTTAGGAATCTAAGTCACTTTTTGTCCAGTTTTTCTCTGTGGTTCAGACATGGAATATCTGTGGGATCCTTCACCACATGTAAAAAGCCACGTCATAAGTGTTGTGATCCATCTAGAAGTGCTAAATTTATGAATCCAAACTTATTAAGCAAAACTGTGTTTGTGATCTGGTGGCAGTCTAGGATGATCAGTGGGCATTTCCCTAAGGAAGCTGTGGAAGTGCTTTTCTCAGGTCAGACTTTTCATCTTCACACTTGACCAAAGATCCTGGTAATTCAGTTCCTCTCATTCTCTTCCAGGCTGTCATTAAAGCCTGTCTTGGGGGAAAGGGATCAGTTACATCATCTCTTGAGGTCTGTTCCACCCCTAGAATGTAGCAGCATTCTTAATATCCTTGGTTTGCGTATGCACTCCTGAATTTGCTTTAGGATGAACTCGTTCCTCTCTTTCATCCTCAGTTATGTTGCAAAGTATGCCTAACAGCTGGAATCTTCTATCATTTCTTTGCCAAGGGCAACATAGAAATCTTTTTTTAAAAAAAGAGCCAGTCAAAAAATTAGGAAGTTGTTGTGAAAGAGCACTCTGAAAATCTCTTTCTAATGCAGCTCTTTTTCACCAACAGATCTCCAAAAATCTTTTATAAAACCTATCATGATCTTGTTTTACAGCTCAGTGCTCTTGTCGAGTGGACTACATTGTCAGAGCACAGGACTTGGAGGCTTGAATCTCATCTTTTTATGCCACAAACCAGCGAGGTTCCAAATTGAATGCGTTGGTTCTTTTTTGTATTTTCATTGTATGTTGCTTGTGTAGTTTTGTTAGGTATGCTGGACAACAATTGTCCAGTGACTCAAGTGGGTTTTGTTGTATTTTTAAATTTATTGATTTTTTTGTGCATATTTTCACTTTCTTGTGGTTTTTTTTCCCCTACTTTCTCCACTCATCTGCCTACTTTAAACTCTGTTCTTGTATTTGCTTCCTTTTCTCTCAAACCCATGAAGTGTAAATTCCATTGGAATCAGTGAGTTAAAGGTATCTGCTGAACAAGATTTCATGAACAGGGATAGAATTGAGTTCATATATTTTGCAGAACTGAGACCTCTGCGATATGTTTTTGAAGACTTTGAACTCTGAATTGATTATGTCTGTTTTCCTTGGTTATTTTTTCTTTGTTTCTTACTGTTTTGATTATGAAATATTTGCTTAGAATATTTATTTATTTGTGGAAGATTAATTCTGCATTTGGTTTTATATGTCACATAGCTAACCATATACTAGGTAGGGAAGCAACTGAGGGCTAAAGAGTATATTTTGTGCAGCCAGCCAGGCTGTCAAAAATAGCTCAGCAACCACACATGAAAACCAGTATTCTGAAAGAGCTCACATTCTGGGTGCACGTTGATTGCTGAGCTCCTGTGAAAATCTGGCCACAAACACCACAATGAAACTTTTAGGTACTGAGCACTTTTAGAAATCTGATCCCCTGTGTGTAACTGCTGCTTCAACCCAAATGTGTATCAAGGAAGAGGACGACGGTCTGAATTCTGAAGAAACACTGTATTTTCAGCTCTCTTGGGCAAGTTACACAGAGGAGGAAACTTCACCACACAGCTACAGTGACTTCCAGGAAGGCTCAGACTGCTAAATTCTCTGGACACTTTTGAGAGGCTCCGTGTTATTAATAAGTGAAAATAAGTAATGACCCAATTCATTCTTTCTTCTTATTAACAACTACTTTGAAAAAATCTTTTTCTTATTCAGAAGTGCATTTTGAACCTAATAATTTTTAAAACCATAGAGAAACTGGTTTTATTGCGTCATATGGATTCCCAACATAATCACCTGTTGTTCTCTTTTTCTTAAACATCTTTATAGGTATGTAGTTTTGTATAATTCTTTTCACCCCTAGTCACCAGCTTTTTCCTTTGTTGACCTCTTCCCCAATCAGCTGCTGAAACAAGGTTATGCTCTATGTGGTATTTTAGTTCTGCAGGTGTTTCAAGGGTCAATGGAAAAAAAGCCTCACACGCTGGTGATGGGGATTTCCTTTGTAGCATTCATGGGCAGGGCTCTGGTAAATGCTCAGTCTGACAGACAGGAATAGCTCTCCTCCTTGGCATTGTTAGAACTCCCTTACACCCTCAATGAGTTAGCAGTACTTAGTGTAGTAACAGTGTAGCACACTTAGTGCATTCCAGCGTACATAGCAACAGTTCATTATCAATCAGGTATCTGATTATCTGACTTGTGCTTTCCTCTTTTGTGTGTCTTTTGTATTATAGCACAGCAACTTCCTGATTTTCACTGTGGTACTTACTGGAACCTACCTCTTGAAATTTGACAAAAGCAATTAGGACAGAGATTGTTTTCTTGTTCCACATTAAAAGCCTCTGCCTCCAGAATTAAGTAAAAATCTGGCAGTCATTAACATTTTAAAACTTGCTACTCATAATTCATCAGCTCTCCTAATACTCGGTAGAGGGCAGTGCTTACACAATACATATGCATTCTGACAAAGTGTTACTTAGCAGCACTTTTGAAGCATCAACTAATTCTTTGCCATAACAGTGGTGAAGTAGATTATAGTATTAGTTTTTGAAAGATGACGACTGAGGAGGCGACTTGTCCAAGGCCACAGAGTTGTCTATGTCAGAGAGAAGACAAAATCTGACCAAAATCCATTTCTGGAAGCAGTTGATTGAAATGGGAACTTAAGACATACAGTTTCTAGGAAGACAAAGTCCAGAGAGTTTCAAGTCATGCAGTTCTTGCACAAAACTGTTCTCTGAAACTACCCTTTATTCTTGGTTTCTCAAGCACATTGGGCAAAATGCTACTATCACATCAGTATATCTGTGGTGACTTCAGTCATATTTCTTCAGTGTAGTCAGCTTCCAACTGACTGTGTGTATGCATCCCTTATCATTTCAAATTACCACAGAAACCTCATAGGCCACAATTAGCTGGGGACAGGACCCTCTGCTGCCTTGCACCTTGCATACTCATTTTCATGGGCTGCCTAAGAGCTTTCCCACAATGCGTCTTTTCTTCAGAAACTGACAGCTTGCCTACCATGTATGCCTTTTGAATGATCTTCCAGTTTGAGTCATATGGGGGATTGAGGGTGGGGGATGCTGAAATATCCTACTTTGACATTTTCCAAATGAGATTTTATTGCTGGCTTGAAATGCTTCCTTGTTTCTGAAAAGTAATACCCTGTACTAAAAAGAGGGGTTGAAAAAGTTGAAAGCAGAATAAAACTGTTTGAAATTGTAGAAACAAAATGTTCCAGTTCAACATGACTAAAAATATTTCTGGGGAATTACCACTTTGATGGTTTTATCCTTTTAGAAACCCCAAGTCCATTTGTAAATACCCATTCCCTATCGCTGAGGGAGGAGGGTATGAAATGCAACCCAGAATGCTCTGTTCAAAAATCCTGTTGGTCCCATTCTTCACCCTGCATGGAGCACCTTGTTTTGACTTCACAAGTTCTCTCAGGTATATTCTTTCCCATCACAAGAGACTGTATGCTCTGAGTTTCCTGACACAGGATTGTGTCTGAGACACTTTTACCACAGGTTATTCTGCTTGGCAAATAGGATCATGGAGTAAAAGAAGGGCCACAAACATGTGACATGTCAGTCTTCCTGGGAGGGAGTTTGAGGTGGAAGCCAGCTGCGAGTCTTACATACTGTGAGTGAGACCTGAGAGGCCTGTTTTATAATTGCAGTAACCAGATAAGCTAGTTAATGACTTAATCTGGTGATTTAGTTCTATGAGATTTATACAACAGTGTTTCTAAGAAAGAGTAAGATGTTAGGAACTCTTTGCTCATAAGTGCAAGGTAAGAATCTACCAGATAGCTTTCACTAGATAGAATTCTTGTACAAAGAACTTGGATACCTCAGTCGCTTAAGCTGAAGTGCTAGATCCAAGGTTTTCAAGAATTACAAATTGTTTGGGGGAATCTTGGTTTTGCTCCCATAAAAACAGCTGACATGGAATTTACAGGGGAAACCTGGGCATCCAATGCCCTGGAGACACCCTAGACCATCATTTGTAGACACCATCACAGATCTGCTGCGGGTCCTGTGCTATAGGGGCTTATCTCAGATACCTTAAGGCATCTCAGATGGCTCTAAATGTCAGTATGGGTGGCCATCTAAATAAAGTCCACACTGTTTTTCCTGAACGCTACCAGGAAATAAAAATCTTCAAAGTCATCCCAAGGCGGACATACAAAATAGAGGCACACCAAAGCAGAGGCACTCAGAATCACTACATTCCACTTAAAAAATCTTAGAGCTTGCACAGATTCAACTGTCAACACTGTATGTTTCTTACTGTTGGGACTAAGAGCTGCTAGCATGATAACAAGTGTATGAACAAGAGAGATGTCATGGTTACAGAAAGAAAACTTGATGACGACAGCATAACCACAGAGGAGTTTTGTATGTTGCCCAGTGGTAGCCTGGCACTTAGCTGTTTTCTTTAGCAGCAACAATCTGGTTTAGCAGCTCATCAGAGAAAACACAGAAGAGCTAGACAGCATGATCCAAAAACAAAAAACCAAAGGGGTATTTTTTAACCTCAGTTTCTTCTGCTTTATCGCATACATAACCGCAGCACATTTTTTGCATCTTCTTTGCAGGTTCCCAGGAGAGCAGCTGCTTTACTGTAGTGTAAGCTTTCTTACTATCCTGGTACTTTTAGCTTCTCTCTGCCCATCTCTCTTCTCTTTCAGAGCTACATCCTTCCCACATGTTATGAATATACCAGCTTCTGTCAATCCTTTCTAACACAGTCAGAACAAGGCTTCATCTTGGGTCATCTCTCAGGCTTGATTTTTGGGTCACGTTTGATCACTTATGATGCTTTTCTATTTTCTTCTAGTTTTGCAAGATTTAAAGGTCAGATGATTTTATCAATCAGATGCCTCACAGTGCATAATGTATTCTAATACCTCCATAGTTGTATAGTTATTATGTAAGTTAACTCCAAATAGGCTTATAAAATGTTGCAAGTTAATATGGGGCTTCTTGTGATATCCTTCTCTTTGTGACGCTCACACAATTTCAAGGAAGTTAACGGAATTTCTTTATTATATGTGAGAGATGTATCTTGGTATGTAGCATGTCACCAGGGTAGTAAAACTCTGTTCGCAGTCTGACTGATTCTTTCAAAGTGATACCACATTTTCAGGTTTGCATGAACGCATGTGCTTATACTCACACGCACCCAATGTCCGTTCTGTCCCTCAGTGGGATCTCTGCACATGCAGGTGAAATTTTCTACAGAGTTATCTAATCTGCACATAACCTAACAATTGTCTAGTTTGACATGAAAAAGTAAATTTGTCTGCAAGCCATTTTGGCCAATTATGAAAATATGTTCTACTACTGTACTAGATTTTCAGGCCTACTTGTTACCCCTGCATGGCCACTGTCAAAACAGAGAGCAGTTTTTTTACTTGCTCAGCCAACTACTTGGCCATTCCCTATAGGTAACAGCTTCCAAAGTGCTGCAAAACTGCTATACTGATGCTACAAAGCCATCTTCCCTGTGGGGTCATGTACTGGAGCATGGCCCAGGGAGTATAGCAGTGTATGAATGTATGGGTTAGTGCAAGGCTACTCCAAAATAAGACAAAGGACTAGATGGTCTTTCTGCTAAATATGGGTACAAAGACTACAACATATACCACCAATGCTTCTGTGGCACATATAGTTCACCCACAGTCCTTTGTTATAACTGTGGTAGGCAGATACAGCATTTTGTCATTACCTCTGCTATTCTGGTGACAAATTTCAGAGCCAAGTTTCCTAGTACACAAGTCAAAGAATTTTCTGATAAACCACATCTCACACATATGTCCAGTTTTGCATCCTGTGCTGAACTTAGTTGCAGAGAAGTAGCTGGTCAGCTGTACTGAAACTAATAGCTCTATGCACTTTATAATTAAAGGAACTGTTTATTTTTACCCAGAGCACAGGGGAACCAAAAATTACCTCAGAGATTATTTTAAAGGAGGCACTGTTATCATTCATGTGGTCTGAAGACCTGCAAAACACTAATGGAGGCAAGGTTTACAATCCCAAATATATAGTTGATTCAGTGGGTGAAACAGCTTGTCATGAGCTCTTACCTCCATGTGTATGGGCTGTCTGGATATATGTATAATTCAGCAGTGTCCTATTTTGAGTTGTCAATATCGAACAGTACTGATAATACTCTGAATAACTTTGTGCTGAAAAAAAGCTGTCATATTGGGGGTTTAGATTATTTTATTTTTAATCTTCATGGATTATCTCTCTGAATTCATATTAGTACCTCCTTTTTTTTTTTTTTTCTTTAATTTTGTTCATCTCTGCTTCATCTTGCAGCAATTGCTCTCAAAATTTTCTGTTGTGCTATGTCAGATAAGTAGAATTATTTCCTCCATCTCTTTAAGGAACTTAGCATCAGAATTAACAAATCAGAATTAACAAAAGTCTTTAATTTTCCAAGATGGGGCACATACTGTCTTAATCCACTGGTGTACTCGAGCTAGAATTTAAGTAGATGTGTCTAAGTAGTGTTAATAATATTACATATATATATAAATACATTCTTAATAAATTCTAGGGGAAATTTAGAAAACTTTAGAATCATTTGGGAAATCATTTATGGTTTAAGCCATGAGAAATCACACCTGTTGGCCCAAAGCCTGCTACCTAAATTCCATATTTGAAGCTGGAACCTAAATATGAGCTAAATCTGTGTCACATTTTTAAAGACTATTTCCTTGCTTTTTGTGTTCTATGCGAACCCTGTGACCCCGTTTTTTCTTTGAGATTGAATGTTGCTTGTATTCATGAATATCATACAGATATTCAACCTAAGAAACTGGAGGGGGGGGGGGGGGGAATGTCACTAAAGAACTCACTTTTGCCATGTCTAACCAAAGATTTTGGTTCGGATCTTCAGCTAGATCATCATAAAGTTGTTTTGCTGATTGTAAAGAAGCTGTGCCAGTTCATACATTCTAAGGACTACTCATTATATTATGAAGAATTTTTACCCCATCCGTCTTTAATAAACACTAGCTATTTTAGAACTGATTTGTAAGTCATATTTCAAGCCTATAGTCATTTAATTTACCCTTTCTCTACCCCCATCCCCCTTTAACTTTTTCCTTTAGCACTCCAAATATCCCTGGATACACTGGCAAGGTTCATTGGTCAGCAACTCACCCGGCAAATTCTAATCTTCCATCAACAACCCCATCAATAATTGCACAAATGCATGGGTAGGTATGAGGTATATTTCTCAGCTTGTTCAGAAAGATTACAGGGAAAATCCTAATTGCATTTATTTAGTTGAAGAACAATTAAATGTTAAGCATGACATTCCATTGGCTTAAAAAATACAGAGCAGTTGGGGTTGGATCCCACCACATTATTGTCATGCTAATCTAAAATCCTTTTGAGGTTTTAGCATTTTTCTGGAACATCATAAGGTACATACTGGGAAGGTACCTAACACTGAGGTAAATCATGATTTTTAAATGTGGATTATTTCTACACCAAGAAATTTTTTCCTTAGCTATAGTTACTAAGTCATGGTTTAAGTGACTTTTTTTTTTTTGATTGATTGATCTGTGTGTGTTTTGAAAGAGGCCCACAAATGTCAAAGTTAAGAATTCCCAAAGAAAACTGTGTGGTGTTGTGTTTCCAAATTGGTGTTGGCAGACTTATGAAATGGGTATTTGCTATACAAAAATAGTTGTTAAAAATGGGTGGGTTTACTTAGAAGGCAGTGAGAGGCAAATTAATGCCATGCCCCCGCTCCAATGCAGCCCAGGACCCTGTGTCTATGAAATCCTCATAGCCCTACATCGCTATTGTCGCTACCTCATGAAGTGAATTAGTAATCTTTATTCTCTCTTGCTCTTCCATACAAGGCTTGTTAAAACTATGGGCCAGTGTAAGTATTCAGGTGTCTACCTCTTGTAGGTTTCAAACGAGCTGGACACTTCAGAGCAGCTGAGAAGCCCTTTTCCTTTTGTTAGCACAAAGAGCTTCTCACATTGGCAAAGGACCAACCTAGCCTTTTTCCCAGTAGCTTCAGAACAGCTTAATAACTTTTCCCCCCGCCTCTCTCCTTTATGATTTTGTGCTTTAGATTCTGATTTGTTGTTATCCGTGATCATCTAGGACATGGTGACGCTATCAAAAGTTTCCACATTTTCCTGAGAAATTTATCTTCCACTAACTGTTTAATTGGCTTTAGGATTCTGTTCACAACACATCACACTTCTTTTTCAGCACTGCCAGTGAAAAGTACCCAGAAAAGACTTGAGCAGCTTTAAGGAGTTGCCTGGCTTTTAAAGAATTCACCTTGTCAAGTGTTTCATCATTGTGCAAAATGCACTGACTTCCATTTCTGCTACCCTCCATCCATTCACCTCTGCTCTTTTTCTCTTGTGGTTATACTTAGAAAATAGGCAGTCACCTGTAGTCACGGTTTGCTGTTGACAGGGTATGAAAAGGTGCAGCAGAGTCCTGAGTCTCTACAGGCTAATAAAGCTGAACTCAGAGCAGCCTGATGCAAGACTAACTTGCTTGTAAATGTCACAGACAAATAAAAAGGCAAATGCATCTTAGCAAAGATCGTTGACAGACTTCAGACAGATACCAGATTTCAAGAGCAAAAAGACAGGCGCCACTGTGATCCAAGAAAGGAAAACACATCTGTTAGTTCCTTTTACTTTGTACAGGTGTTACTGTGGGTTTAGTTCATAGTGGATGAATTTTCTTAGCTTTTAATGGATAGCAAGAACAGGGTTCTCGTTCTGTGCTAATGAATACTTTCCAGAACCAGGACAGAATCCCCTGACTTTTTTGAAGAAAGGTGTGTAGGAAACAGATAGCAAACATAACCATATCCAGACATTGCAGACGAGGTTTTACCACCCTTTTTCTGAGCTGAGTGGTACATTGCCTTGAGGGTGGTACCCCTGGTCGCAAAACTGTACCAGTCCTACTTTACTTTCTCTAGGCCTGCTTGTGGAATAAGGTAGTGTTCACTGACTTAAGATGGAGAAGACTTTCACTCTGTGAAAGTGCTATGTAAAACTACTAGGGATGCTGGGAATCTCCCCCCCCCCCCAGCATTAGTTAGCAATGCCCATAAAAGAGAGAGGTTTAACATTTGATTCCTTCCCTTTGTAAAATAAATGATAACAAGTCCTGCTGATTTCAGTGATCGCAGGTCAAGCTAGACTGTAGTGGAGAGATGAAGAGAAGAGAGGTTATTCCTGAAATTTGGGGTCAGACTACCCCAATTCACCTCCATGTGCTTTTCATGTAGGATGTGATCTCATTCTTACTGTTTTTAAAATGGTGACCCCTTTTTTTCTCTTTGATCATTCTCAAGCCATTACGTAATAATTTCTCAGAAAATAGCAAGTGATTGTGTGTGGTGGATGTTTTTATAGCTGCTTTATTTGACATTTCTACAATATACGGTCAGTCTCCTGAAGACAATTATGGGTATCAGGGGGAGTCTCTTGTCTACTGCTAACATGGTCTAATAAATGTTCTTGTCAAAAGTATCAACAATAACAGATAGACAGGCAGCATGCAACTACTTCTGCACTGTATTTCTATTGCATGGAGCTTCCACAGTATGTGGGGCAAAATCCTTTATACGTGTTTTAAGCATTCTGAACTCAACAGGATTGTATGGGATATAGAACAGAAAAAATACAGTTTCTTCATCTTCAAATATGAATAGTATTTTAGTATGTCAAGCTTTATGGATGTATTTTTATTGTATTTTTATCTCCAGGTAATCCCAAGGTGAAGTCAGAAAATTAGGTTTCAAAGTCCTTTAGTGCAATTAAATTCTGGCAGCATTGTTTAGCTTTTGCATAGGAAGGGATGTTTTATGTGTTCTTTTGTTTTTTGTTGAAATGAACTGTCCTTTTCTACCCAGTAAACACAAATCCATTGGCACCATGAGTTGTATGGAAATTTATTGGCCTCACTATAGTTAAATTAAGATAGTGCTAGATTTAGTTAGATTTTCAAGAGAAGGGTTGCACCTTTCCAGCAAGTTGCTTTGGAGATTTCAAAAGCAATCTTTAGGTCAAAAGAAAATATTTTGTGTTTGGAGAGTGAGTGAACATAAGACTCTGTGGTCAGTTCTGTGTCAGCCCTGCTTTTGATTAGGTGTTTTGCAGCAGAGGGGCTACACTAACTTAGGTTGTAGGTATAAGATTATTTATAGTGCCTCTTCTTGTAAAAGATTAGAAAAATATCAGAAGTCTAGCATAAATTGTTCCCTCGCAGGCGGCCCCCAGCATACATATTTTCTAATGCCCATCCCAGTATTCTGTACCATGAGGACTGGGCACCTAAAGCAGGCACACTATGGTGCCAGCAAAGTGTTTTTTCTAGGTTTGAAAGCCAAACTTCCAGCATGACCTCAAGGCACCACAGGGCCTTATGTGCTTGAATGCATTCAGCATGTTCATGGCAGTTCTCCACAGACAGTGTGCAGGTTAGTTGTGAAGCAACTGTGTGTGTCCAAGAAAGACTGAAAAGAGGCAAGAAGCAGAACATACCTCTCTTACAGCTGCTGGAGGGATCTGTCTCTCAGCACGTTGCATATATCCAGAAAGTAAGATTTAAATATAAGACTGTATATTGAACAGAAACTTAAATTCCACTCAAACTAGCAGATGAAAGCTGAGCACGCTTTAAACCAGCAGTGGGCTGAGAACATTGACTGCAAAGACTGATGTCATTGCTTCACTAAGTTCAGATTGGTTTCTTTATGTATAAAAACGTTTTACGCATGGCATAATTAAAGCACAATAATCTAAGGAGATGGGAGCTGTATTTAAAATTGGCCAGGTTCTCAGCTGGATAACTCGGCATAGTTTTCTCTGACTTTACAGATTGGTTAAGAGATAGAATCTCTACATCTAATGAGTGAAAGCTGTGTGTTAGAAATCCTTTAGATGAATCAAAATTGTAAAAAAAAAATGTAAGGATGATTTACACTTCACTATACTGCTAGACCAAGCTGAGGAAATTTATAAAAAAATAAACAGTGGGGAGGAAAGGTATTTTTTAAAGTCAGTTTCTAGTTACTTTCAGTTTCTTTGAAAACTTGATCAAAGAGCAACGTGCTCTTGGGCTTAAAGAGCAAACGGAAAGGAAATGCTTGTATCCAGACTATAAAGAAGTCCCTCATTTCACTTAAAATAGACTAATTAAAATGACAAAAAGCATGTTTTCAAACTGTTTTTCCCATTAAGAAGTTATTTGATTTTAACAAATCTATATTTTGATCCTAAAATTCTGAGATAGTATTCCTTGAAACCTCAAGGAGGGAAAAATTTCATGTATTGAAACAGAAGAACTTTTACAAAAGTAATAACTAAAAAATAGGTACACATTTAATATAAGGCCTACTCCTGTTTCTGCTGGCTGCAGTAGCATTGCTCTCAGTAGTAAAGACAGAAGGGGATTCTTGCCATCATGTCAATCCTATAAATAGCACCACTTGATTTAATCTGAACCCTTCTGGATGCATGTGATTCATGGTATGGTGAAGTGGTTATTGCTATTTTAAAATTTTCTGACTCTTCCACACTATCCTAAAGAGAAATACTGCCCCCCCCCCCCCCCCCCCCCCCCGGATATCCTTTCACTTGATACTGCAGCATATGATATAAGGTATATGATGTATATGAAAGAGGGTTGCTATTAAAGAATCTCAGTTTTACCTCCAGTTGGAAACCAGTGAACAAATACTTTAGTTCATGGGACAATTCTGCTTTCCATCTGTTAAACGCCTTTGCTGAATCATAGATGTTGTTAATCTATATGTGATGTTCATAAAGCAGTCAAATTTCAAGTCACTAAAAATCATTTTTGGATCTGTTCCTTTGAGTTATGGCATCGACACCTAGATGAACAGGAACAGAGTTGGCTTCCGGTGTGTAGTAAAAAAACTGAAAAACAATGCTGCCGTGAGAGAAATGGTTTCCTGGGTAGAATGTAGTTGGTTTTCCTTCTACAATCTTCTAAAGGCTTCGGAAAGTATAGTCTTCTAACGCAGAGCATTTACACCACGTAAAAGTCACTACATTTGCAGCTTGTTTTACAGAATTTCTCTTTATAAACTGCAGGCTTTGGAAGTTAAATGATTTGAAGTAATTTTGTGTAAAGTAGTTGTTAGCATAGTGACCATGCTTTTAATATGATCACGTCAATGTACACAGTAAATAAACATGTCTTAAACTATTCTATTTCTTTCTAAATATCTCTAAATAATATCTATATATTTTTTGTATGCATAGCTACTAAACCCCTTCAAATACATTTTTGCATTATGTTGAATGGATTGATCATAAAGAAACATTTTGACATGGAAAAATAGGCTACAATAGAACAATTATCATAACTCTAGCTAAAGTTCATATCTTTTTAGACTAGATTCTTTTCCCTCTTGCTCCTTTCAGAAATAGGCATTTTAAAAAATTGGTTTCCTTTGGTTTGTTTGTTATTTTATTCCTAATGTTTCTCATCTGCCATCTAGTAAAGGTCATAGAAATATTAATGTACTTCCAAAGCAAGAAGACCAAAAAGCTTTGCTTTCAACATAGCTTAGAGTATAGGGATGCAAATTGCAAAAAATCAGTGGCCTGTATCTTCTCACAGAATTATTTAGTAATGAATATACCAAGTGAAAGAGAAATGTCTGTTGGGTAAACACAAACAACTTCATGGTAGGAAAATAATATGATATAAGAGGCTGTGGTGATCCTAGCCTGAAATCTTGAAAATGACTGGAGAAAATAAGGTACTTATAGAGGAGACAGAAACCAAAAGCATATAATAACTGGAAACTTTGTTTTGTTTTGCTGTAGGTGGAAGCATTTTTTATTTAATAAAGTACAATTAAAAATAGAAAAACATTGTGATAAAGTAGAGAATTTGTGTTGCTTTCAGAAATTGAGAGAGAAAGTATGATTTACTTGGAGAAGTTTGGCAGAGCAGAGGACAAAACAAAGTTTTAAGTGGGGTATTCCCCTCCACTGGTGGCTTCGGGTATCATCATCTCTCAGCCACTACTGTCTTTTCTGTCCCTCCAGCAATGTGAGACTCGAGAGGCTTGGCTTACACTTTAGAACAGGACTCTGTTTTCCCCAGTGTGAGGGAATACAAAGCAGCCCTGCAAAGTGTGTGTCAAGCCATCCCAGAGGAGATAGCTCCCGAAATACTGACCTGTCTTGTGCTGAGACAGGACAGCTGCTTATCGTCTCATCCATGGCCCGTTTGTACTTAGAAAATGTGATTGCTGGCTTTCTAGTAAGGAGCAAGGATACCCCTTCCTTTGCAAATACTGTTGCATGACATTTAATGATGGTAAGTAAAGACTGCACCTCATATCTTCTCTGAAAAATGGCAGTTCTGAGACCGGCCTGAGGAAATGTGTCTCAGTAAAGGCTGAGGAGGAAAATAGCCGCCCAAATCATCCCCTCATTTACTAAATTTGATTTTCATTGGAAGTTTCTTAGAGAAATAGGAATCAGCCCTAAGCGTAGTTGCTTATGGGACCAGACAAAGCCATTGCTGCTGCTGTGTGCTCATTAATTAGTCTAGTAATGAGCATATGTAGTAAGTTTATGACATATATATATATATATATATATACACGCAGGCCCTAAAAGTCAAAGGCCTTTAGGCACCCACGTTCCACTGACTGGGGGTCTTGTTTGCTTGTGTGTGCAACTTTGGAGCATCACTAACTCAGCAGCTGGGTAACATTAGAACACTCTAAGTGGTATTCCTCTTACTGTGGTTTATACTGCAAGCCTCAAACAGTGTCCTATCTCTGCTGCCATTAAAAAGATTAATAATCAGGTTCCATCTTTAGATAAAAGGCATTGTATGGCTCCTTGTTGTCACTCTGCATGAAACAAATCTGTATGTGTAAATTATGTGTACACTCATTAGTTTAGGATTTTGCTGTGAATTTCTTCAGCATTCTCACAATTGGAATACAAAATGAAATTTCGAGGACTTCCTAATAAAGATCTAAACCACACAAGTAGCAGTATGAAGGAATTCAATGGAACTATTCACATTAATAAAATTACATTTGTGCAGCTTGTCTCATCTTTGATGTGGCCCTTTGATTCAAGAAATTATCCCTATATAACAAAGTACTTACAGACAAAGATGAGCACAAGCATGTTGCTGGCTCTCAAATTTAGAACAGCACACACCTTGCTGAATCTTGTGGTGTAAAGCTTCTTGTTTATATCAATGACCACTAAAAAAACCTATAGATCACTCGCTCAAGACCACTTAAACTAGTTAACTTTCATTGCTGATAGGAAGTCTAACAATATGCAAAAATTGTATTTATTCAGCAAAGCAAGGATGTAAATCCAGACATTTCCTTCAACAAGAACCTTTGAGTATTCAGTGAGTCCATTACTTTTAGTTAAAAAAAAAAGTTCTTAGACTTTCTTCTTAAAAACTGAACTGAGTTTCTTACAGGTCCTCTATGCTTTTTGAAGAAAGAATGTCCAATATATTCTGCACAGGGTAAAAGTAAAATTCTCAGCTGATAAAATTAATTGCAGCTTTCTTTCATGTTCAGTTCACCAGTGACTGCCAGTCAATTCAGGATAAAAAGTCTACCCAAGATTGGAAAGAAGTCCAGTCCCGTTAACCAGGCACAGACCAGACAGTTAGGGCTTTCCAATTTACCTACATCATGCTCTCAGTTCTCTTAACCTGCATCTCCTCCACACACACTCTTTTAGTATGGGGATAAGAGTGCCTTGCTTTGTAAAGAAGTAAGAAAATCAAGGAAAAGGGATAGACAAAACATAAGTGCTCTTACTATTACTCTGTATTGAAACAAAAATGTGAGCTAATTTCTTCTCCTCCAGGCTCCACGTCACTCTTGCTATTTCTCCATTTGTCTAATTCCAGCCCTAACCTGAAGGGCTGTTAGTGTGAAATCTCACAGAACTTCCTAGGCTCATTTCCATATTTTTTGGCTGACAGCCTTGTGTGGGACAATTAAATAATTTGGGTAAGCAGTCACCCCAATCAAAATATTTTTCCAGTTAATTAGCAGATCAGATATCAGTGAAAAAAGCATATAATTGTATTAACCACCATCAGTTTGACACAGTAAATATGCTAGTATGTACACATCTCAAATAATGACACAGTCAGCAGGGTGTAAATCAAACTAATTTACACTTAAAATAATTAGAGAATAAAGGAGAAATGACTGGAATGACTGAAGATTTCATAGAAGGCAAGCCACATCACAAATGTCAGTGATTAAAAAGAGAACTCTTAATGACAGCCTTGATAAAGCTGCCTAAATGCAAGGTAATTTGAACTATGTACCTTATTGGTAAACTGGACAAACTCCAAGCAAAAACAAAAAAAAAAATTTAAAATACAAAAGCATCCACTGACTTCAGTGCTACGTAAATCAGGCTGCAGCTTTCTAATGGCTAAAGGTTAGGTGCATGGAGGCCAATATATGCCTAAAGCACAAGTCGGGTCGGATTTAATTACTCAAATCAAAAGCTGAGATTAATTCTCTTCCCCACAATATACATCAAACTGCACAATTGCCAGTGCATCCTGAAGTTGACCCTTTGGCCTGAAAGTTCCCTAGACACTGAGGCTGTGTCCACACTGGTGAATTAAAACACATCAGGGGCCACTTGATGGCACTTGGGTCAAGGAATGGCCAATATGCATGCTGTTAACTCGGCAAGACTCCAAAACAAGGACACCATCGGTTCGAAGAATTGGTAACTCCTGCCAATTTCCGAATTTATGTCTGAGATGTTTTTTGGTGGGTGGAGAAGAATGCTGCTCAGCATGAACCAAAATATGCCAGATACCATGCTAAAAATCTAATAGTGTAGCTGGTCCAGTTGTAGAGCCAGGAACAGTCCCCAAAAGTGTTTAATTTGCTCACAGAGCCATAGCTGCAGAAATTTGCTTCAGAGCTTGCACAGAGTTACCTGACACAGTGCATACATAAGCCAGATCAAGCTCCAGAAACGAACAATAACAATAAAGAAACAGTTCCCCTAAGCAACCTGTCCCCTGGGAATTAGGATATGTCCTTGGGAAGAAGAGATATGGGTAGGATTCACAACTCCAATGGGAATAAGATGGCCATAAGCCTCAGAAAAGGATCATGGAGTCACAGAAAAATGTAGTGTGGAGTGGAGGTCTGGAGGTTGTAAAGTCCCTGTTCAAAATGAGGCCAACAGTGAAGGCAAATCATGTTGCTCAGGGCCTTGCCCAGCTGGATTATGAAAAATCTCCAAGAATGGAGACTCCACAACCTCTCTGGGCAACATGTTCCAGAGCTTTCCAACTCTCCCTTTGAGCATCTTTTCCTAATATTGTCTTTGTTACAGTTTGTGACCATTGCCTCATGCCACTTGGCATTGTACCTCAAAGAAACATCTGGCTCTGGCTCTTCTGTCACCTTTCTTTGGTTAGTTGAAGACTGCAATTACACCCTCCCATCTGACTCCTTTTCTTCAGGCTAAAGTAACCCAGCTGCCTAGTCCTTAGATGATGTGCTCCAGCCCCACGACCCTCTGTGGCTCTCCTCTGGACCCTCTCCAGTTTTTCAGTGGTAACCTCCCCTATCTCCAGGCAGCTTATGGTCTATCCGGCCTTGTTGAATCCTTTAAGCTAGGAGACTACTGAACTTCCATACCAAATGAAGGAGATGTGGGAAAGAGGGAGGAAAGAAGGGAAAGTAGCTTCCCCAGGTTGTTTTTTATTAGAGAGTCCCTTATAGACTTTTTTTTTCTTGTAAAGGCTATACTCCTCAGTAAACAATTTTTAGACAGGCACAGAAAATATGCTAATATGTGTGTGCATGTGTGTGTATATATGTGTGTGTGTGTTTGTGTTTATATATATAGATACATATGTGCATATCTCCCACTGGCTGGTTGAAGGGTTTTCCCCTATGAGATGGGGATACCTCAAAATTTGACGCTGTGCTACCTTTAAGGCACTTACTTACGCTCTTTTTCTGGTTTGGCCTCGAGTGACTACTCATTATAAGAGAATTTACTTACATAGTCATTTTTGCACTGCCCCGGGAGCAATATGTTAGGTTGCAACCCTAAACCCACTTCCTGAGAGGCAGTTCTGTAACATGGATGCTATTTCTCAGCCCAGGACAGGGTATCAATTGACTTGCAACAACTAACCTGCTTCCATACACTGTTTGCTGGCAGTGTGCTATGAATTTACATCAGCTACACCTCACTCTAATTTACCTTTCAAGTGAGCTAATGAAATGCAGTGCTACAGTCCAGCCATATTAAAAAACAAAACAAAAACCAAAAAAACCACCACCCCAATTCTAGAGTACTGAATAGCTGAGAAAAAGTATCTAATATGACAGAGACAGGCTCCCATCATGTTTGTAAAACTTTCCCAGTAAGGAAATCCTGTCAACTTTCAAAAGTTCCCCATCTATCCAGACATTTCAGTTAGAGCTGTGTTTTTGTGTATAATAAATTGCTTCTACTTGGCTGAAAATAATTTTTTAGCTCTTATCTCTGTGATCGGTTACCTCTGCTGTTCTTTAATGGCCTTCACCTCATTATGCAACTAGTCATTAAAAGCTTAGTATCCAGTACAATGGTAGCTTATGTAAAGTGATCTATGAGAGCTTTATATAGGCTTACCAGCCGCAGCCTTAATTTTACTCATTCGTCTTAATTTTTTGTAATCATTTTTTGTAAAAAGGGTATAATGTCAGGCATGCTTCCCTGCTACTGACAGATCCAATCTAGCAGATAATTACCATAAGGAAATTGATGCTTTAGTGTGCAGGGGAGAATTTAATTTACTCAGACATCCTACAGTACAATGCATTCCAAAAGATATGAGGATTTAAGTTTTTAAGAAATTAAATTTCACTATTTAACATGATTACTTATGTTGAACATCATTAACTAGCTTTTTTTTTAACTGTTTGATATAATTACAAGAACAGTTATTTGGTCTAAAATCCAAAGTCGTCTTTAAATAAGGGTTAAGGATCCATGAAGTACAAAAAAGAAGGTTGCATTCTTTCTCTCCCCCTCTCCAACACCAGCCTTCCAGCAACAGCATTAAAAAATCTATAGAGATTAACTGAGCCAATGCATGAACTGTAGAGCTTTTTCCAATGATGTTTTAATAGATCCTTTGTTATCAGCCCATTCCACCTCAACTCCATCGGTCAGGAAAGCCTCTTTAGTCCTATTCACAAATACAAATTGCTTATAATATTTAAAAAATGATAGAACCATGAAGGAGTTGCTGAGATCCCAATTAAGCAAGGTGATTAACTTATGTTTAATTTTGGGCATTTGATTACTTCAACAGAAATCCATGGGATTTAGAATTAGATTAATTTAATTAATCTCTATAAAACTGTTTACTCTCCTTGAGAAAACATTCTTTCTAACCTACAGAATATATACCTTGCAAGCAGAACACACAGAGCACAACCAGGAATGCCCAAAAGGTTGGGTCTTTTGAAAAATAGAATTTTAAAATCCCGAACAGCCTTCCTCTATGAAGTCCAGAAGCTGTGCTTTGATCACTGAACCTCCTTATTAATAACGTTTCAACCAGAGAATTACAGCAACGGAATTCTGTAAGCCTGCTCTTCTTCTTTCTTCTTTGTTTGTTTGAAGTTTTGCTAAATATTTTAAGACAACTTTTCCTTCTTTCCATTTGTCATGAGGTTGTACAGTCAGAGAATAAAAAATACAAAACTGTTCAGAGTGTATGACAAGTATCTGCAAGTTGCAGGATCTAACAATAGAATTTTAATAGCATCTGCAGCTACCTCATCCTCGTAACTGTTGCTCAAACAGAGCTAGTGCTGATTTAAAATATTCTCTTAGGACACATTTTCATTCTGGATTAAAGTGCCCTCTCCAAGGATAGGAGGCCCACATGACACTCTAGAAATGAGGCTGGCCAGAACCTTGCCTGAGAGCACAGTCAGGACGGGAAGGACTTTGCCTTAGTCTGGAACTGGAGAAAGCCCATGGGCTTCTGACCACCCATGGTCTGACAAGAATTTCTAGATGCTACAGAGGACTTCTGATCAGACTGTATTTTCTCTTAGTCTTTATTATTTAAATGAAAGACATTAAAACCAAAGAAATAATTATTTCAGTAGGGATAGAATAAGGTCAACCTTTGGTGCCTCAGATAATCAACTTGAAAATAGCTTCTGTCTGTCTTTTCTTAAAACAGGTTTGTCAAAGGCACACTCTTCATATTTGCAGAAGAGAAGCTAAGAAACTGTAAATAGGAGGAGGGAATTATATGACTCAGTATTATTTCTAAAATTAAAGGTAAAACCCTGCCATTTTTAGTTACAGCCATAGATACACAATGTAAAATGGAAAGAGCATAATGTCAGCAATGACATCAGCCCTCACCTCGAAGTAGTTGTTTTTTAGAAGAACTGCACTTGTAAGAATGCCCCGAAATGCAGAAAAGGGCCAGTCAATAACAGCGGAAGTACGGAGGATATGACAATGTGCTCTTACACAGTCTGAAGGGACTGCACATCACTCAAGTCAACATCTCTCCCAGGTCACAGCTTACCTGGGGGGGCACAGCTAACAGGGCTGGAGGAAGCGAGATGGAGTGTCGGTGGCTATAGCAGACATTGCCTGCTGCAGTGGTCTGCTCAGGTTATTTCTCTTCCAAGTACGTAGATCCACTTCCACCGGAAAATGTTTTCTCCTCAATTTTTAACCATGACAAAGCTTTGCAAGCAAAATTATTCTACAGAATTTCTTAGGAAATTAAAACAAACAGAAAAGCAATAGTTTAAAAGGAATTATTTCACTTTCTGAAGCTTGCCAAAAGTCCACCAGCTTACATAAAAATCCCTTGCTCTGAGAAGAGATCCTGCCTGGTAGATACTTGCCTAAACACTGAGCTTGGCTTGTCTGTGCTTCAGAAAGGGGGGCCTTGGCAGCTAAGTTGATGAGCAACTGGGGGAGGTACATTTCTCATCTGTGCATACACACCAAGGCCTCTCTCCCACAGGTGTTTGCAGTCTTTACAAAATCCCAGTTCTAAAACTTTCAAAGTGGAGCAAAAACTATGAAATACAATGGGCCCTCAATCAGTATCCCTAATTGTACTTCCTAAATAATTTTCTACCTTAGACAGTATAGATAGGAACCTGGCTAGTGCATGGCATCCTAACTGTGCCTTTGCTGGGCACTGCATCGCCTGCTCTCAAACATGTGATTGTCTATAGGCACCTTACAAACTTAAATATACAGTTTCTGTATGGAGGACAGTGGACACTTGTACATACTGACACACATTTCTACTATATGTAAGTATAAACATATATATATAAAAGTATACATAGTGTAAAAAGTATGTACTTTATACACTCGATGTATAAAAAAGTATACAAACACACACTTCAGCTGTTTACTAAGGCATGCACAGGTGCATGTTGCTGTCAAGTCCAACCCAGCAGCCTTCATGCCTAGGAAATATGCTTTTTACAAATTTACAAGACTCTTCTTACAATGATTGTTTTTCATCTGACACCATCCCCAGAGCTGTGAAAAAGCAGTAGGATTTTGGGTTTTTTTGACACAGAGAAGTGTGTTTTCCTTTCCCCTTGTACTCAGAAGACAGTTTAACCTCACATTTCCAAAAGGTTGTAGCTTCACACAGAGGCCAGGTGCGGAAATTTTTAAGCTGAAGGGTAACAATTTGAGTGAGTGGTTTAGGTGGGTGACCGAAAAGAGTGGGTTAGAGTGGAAATTATTGCACAACATTAGCAGAGACACGTAGGGGGATACCGCTCCTTTAATAGACTGGTTTATTAATGAGAATATGTAACAGGGTATGCTGTACCCTTTACAGCATCTAACAAAATCCCTAACTTCCACTGAAAGATAGAGAACATTTTTTAACCTGGTGGGTGCCCTTGCCTGCCTGCTTGCTTTCTTTCTTTCTTTCTTTCTTTCATTTTTTCTTTCTTTCTTTCTTTCATTTTTTCTTTCTTTCTTTCTTTTTTTCCTAAAAGAGTGAGCAGTTTGATGTCACTTTTTTAGTCAGAGAAGGAAAGATGACATCCCCTACACCTGCGCAGACCTAGGACCGGACTCCCAGGGAATTTTTTGGGAGAGCTGAGTCTTGCCTCTCTGCCTGAGGTCTTTGGGCTCCTGGTGTCCAGAAGATGTCAGGATATTGTTCACAAAACAATCCAACAGAGTAAAAACCCGTGGTCCAGGATACTCGTTGGCTAGAGCCATGTGAGGCAGAGCCAGTCACTGCACACTGCGGGTGGCTGGGGGCATGTCTGGAGGGAGCACAGTTTTGGGTAGAATATGGATTTGAAAGGCAGGTTTGGAAACTATGAGAAAGCGAGTTGCCTCTCACGCAGGGGAGAAGGGCAGACAGCTTCTCATCTTGCTCCTTTCTAAGGAGACAGCAAACACGCTGGCTCTAGGATAAGCCCCCTCCCCGGGTGGAAATGGCAGGTCTACCTCCTGCCTGCCTGCTCTGTCGCAGCCATACACCTCACCCTGCGGCGGCTTGGCTCCCGGGGAGCTGTTGGGGCAAGCCACAGCCATGACAGTGGCACCTCACCGCAGTCTCTGGGACAGTACCACAGCCCAGGCCCTGCCACGCTGCCTGGGCTCTCCTGCTGCCCCGAGGGGCGGCCATTTTGCAGCGGTTACAAACCCCATGCTGGGTACCCACCCTCTCGCGGCAGTTCCTGTAAAACCATGTCAGGGCCCGAACGGGTCTCCACGACCCTGAGCAGCCTCACCCGGGGCCTTCACCTGCCCCTGCTCCCACAAGGCTGGGGCTCCATCGCAGGCACCTGGCGGGCTGCCCCGCGGTGAGCTCAGGCTCGTAGGCCTCCCTCCGCACAGGGCCCCGGCAGAGCTGCCCCTGAGAGAGAGCTGTGCCCAGCTGCATGGGGCACAGTCACCGTCAGGCCCTGGGCGGCCTCATCTCCCACCGCTGTGCAAAGCCAAGGGGTGTTTTGGAGGGGCAGCAGGTGGGTCCCTGCTCGCCCTCAGTCAGGCCTGCTGGTGCTGGAAAGCAGAGGGCGAGAGGCTTCATCCCAAGCAGTGCAGATCTTCAAGCTGTCCAAAGGTATGTGCATTGTGCTGTGTTTTTTTAAAGTATGGGGCTGTGAAAACGTTGCTTAGAAGTTTATATTAAGCTAGTCTTAAAAAAAAAATATAAAAAATTACCCTATAACAGATTTTTTCCTTAAGGCTTTCTCTGAGTTAAATTCATTTCAGTTCTGGTTTTCTTGTCATTAAGTAAATGAGTTTGTGGGTTTTGATCTAATAATTATGGTTTATTATACCTGAGGCTGTCTAATACAATATAGGATGGGTTGGGGTTTTTTTCTTCAACTGTTTTTCCTGGAGCCTCCTGCAGAACTCCTGACAGGGAAGTACAGGGCAGTGCTGCCATTTTCCAAAGAGGTGGCAGCCGCCAGGCCCCATTTTATGAATAGTTATGCATGTGCTTTACCTTCATCACGTTAGAGGTTTCTGTTAATTGCAATAATGTTGCTCCTTCCAGTAAACATGTACATAAGCAGACCTAGCAAATGGCTAGGTAATACCCTTTTCTGATATTTTGACTTTGCTGGAGAGGAATTGATGAGGGAGAGGGATGGCCTTTATGAGGCTGTAGGGTTGCCTGAGGGAAGGGAGCTTTCCCAAGTGCTGGGGAAACTCAAGATTGGGACTCGTTGCTGCTTTCCTCCATGACATCAGCACAGCCAGGCTGACAAGCCTTCCCGTGCCATATGGTTGCTCCAGGAAAAAACCCCAGAACAGAAAATCCAGCTGTGCCCCACATTTGACATAGCCTTCATCCCTGAATCGTAATTACTTGTCTGCAAATTCCCTACTCAAGGAAGAAGCAGTAAGGGAAGATCGAGGTTTGGGGAAGGACAGGAAAGGAGCACACTGATGGTGTGGGACAGATTGCAACCGAAGTGGGGAACCTTGACAACTTTGAGAAACAGGGAGATGCGGTTGGAAAATATAATGACTGGAGGAAGAAGTGGAGATGAGGATAAAATGGCTGGTGACAGCAGGGGAACAGCAAAGGGAAGCGGTGTGGAGGTACACTTGAGTTAAGGGGCAGAGCACAAATATCTATTTGTCAAAGAAGAGAAGCAAGTGCCTGGGTTTGTAAGCAGGTAGGAAAGCATAGGTGTACAGGGTTATTAGGTAATAGTTTCTTTCTACTAAGGGCAAAGCCAAAATTCCCATGGCTTTATAAATAGATGGTCTTGGGTTTGCACAAAGAATAAGAACAGCTATGGAGAGATTTGCTACTACTAATTAATTGATAACCATTGAGTGTAAAGTTAGGTGAATACTAACCACATGAAAATCCCATGCACATTACCTAGAGACAGCTCTACTGAAAAATTTAGAAGTGTGCCCCCCCCCGCCCCCCACAAACCAAAACAGGAAAAAAACCCCCAAAACCCCAACCTCACTAAGCTGTCTGACATGTCATGAAGCTAGACAAAGGAACTGGTCTGGGGTTTGTTTTGTTTTCTGCTTTGGACATTAGCCTCAAGAGGTGGAGGAAAAGAATATCGTACATCGAGGAACTAAAACTGGAAGAGACTCTGCTTCAGTCCCAGTAACCACCGTACTGTTTGGTATGAACACCTATAGTAACTGATATGCTTACTGTTCTGAACTCTGCCAGCTGTATGATCAGTGGGTTATTTGATTACCACCTTGCTATTTTTAAGTATTCTTTTTCACGAATCAAAACAAAGGCTATTAGGGACTGAGTGGTCTTTTCTTCCAGGCATGCACTGTAGTTAGGAGCTGGAAAAAGAATTGTTCAGATGATAAACTGTATGACTAATACTTGGATGTAAGGTAGACTTACATAGTTGTGGCCTAAAGCCTTACCTTTTCTTCTCCCAAAAACATGACTTCAAAATTACGATAAAAAAGCATCCCCAAGAGATGTCTGTTCTTAGTTAGTGTTCTTATGTCCAGTTAAATATTCTGATTTATTTGTCTTAGAACTTGATTTAATTCCGATGTGGCCAACCAGCAGAAAGGCTGTTGCTGACTTCAGTGGGCTTGGAACGGGCCCGTTTGCTGGCAGGTAGATCAGGTACTAGAACCATGTCTGCACTGAAATCAGAACCAAAGGTATAATATCATACTATGATACCAATTGATAAAGAAGATTTCCCAGTTAGTTTCTCACTAGAGTCACAGAATTCAGGCAGTGAAATCCCTGGAGCAGTCGGTGTGCTGCAAGCAGTGCAAGTGCATGCTGTGGTTTGATATTGAGTGGGTGAAAAAGAATCAAACTAGTGGATTGGTAACTGGGTGCTAGAGAGCAAATAGATAACTGCTTAGGGTAGTTCTTCCATGGAAAACTCAGTTATTTTTAAAGTAAATCCATCTTTGTAGCCAAATAAAGGAAAAGGTAAAAAAAAAAAAGTACTGAAATTCTCCTTGCTTTCTCTTTCTCCTACTACTTCCCTTTTATATGGGTATTCACTCACACTTACATTCACTTTCTTCCTCTTCTATAAGCAATTTGATATTCCAGTGATCTGTTTTTAGATGTCTTATTTTTCAAATAAATTTCGTGCAAGTGAAGAAATTAAAATGAATCATCATAGTCTTCAGTTTGCAGATACCTAAAAGCACACGGAAATGTTTCTTGTGTGAGCTCAAGTTGATAGTTAGAGCTTGATAAAAAAGGATCTAGTAAAAGAATGTTTGATCATTTTATATTTAGTGGCCATTAGAGGCTCCAAGTTGGGGAGACATCTTTTGACCCACAAATATTTCCCTAGTCCATTGAAAATGGAACATGGGATTAAGACAGCTTTAGATACAAATTGACCTATGGTCTGATCAATAAGGGACTTTCACCAGAGAAGCAGTTTCAAGTCCTCACAGATGAAGAAAACTTCCACATTCTGAAAAAGTCCTGTAAACATTTAGTTACAAGTAATGTTGTTCACCTTCTGCAGAGGTGCTTGGCTTAGATCCCTAATTCACAACTAGGTTGTGGGCAGGGGGAGAGGTTTCTCCTTGTAGGAAAAATGCCTCATGCTTTTCTAGCTGGGGCTGTAGCTGCACTCCCCTCCTTGGCAGTTTTTGCATGCTCTAGACAGCTGCTGATTGTTGTGGGGTCCTGTGCTTGAGCACTTAACTTCTCTGCATGTATTGTGTAGGGATTTTGAGTGCCCAAGTCAGCGCAGTAAACTCTGCTAGATTTCAAGGTGAATGTGTCAGTGCCTTTGTTCTTCAAGTCTAGCCTTTTGTCTGTATGTCCTAATTCTGCTTCTAGGGATAGAAGTACTTTCTGGTATTGGGTGGTTTTTTGAGAGATCCTGATTCCTTCCTGGGGGCTTTCAAACAAAAACTGGACTACAGATGTAGGATAAGTGTCCCAGATAGTGACTCATTCCAGTTAGGTACACAATGAGGAGTAGCATGTAGTTTTAAATATCAGTCATTTGTATCTAGTAATGAATATTTCTAGTTTCAAGATGACTAGCGTAAGGGCATCTGTGTTTCATTCTAGAGCAAAGAGAACCAAAGGAATATAAAAGAACAAGAAAAAAAATTGTTATATTTAGCAGTAACACATTTGTGTTCATTTGACTATGAAAAAGTTACATGTTTATGCAAAGTACAAATGCCCAGGACCACCCAGCTTCGCAGCTGACCTAAACTGCCAGGGCTTCCCATGAAGCTGTTTTGATAAGCACCTTGCCTTCACATTAGATGCAGGAATGGATCAGATGGGATCGAGCTGGTTTGCATCCCTCCGTGCCAGAGTGCCAAAGAAAGCTTGCAACTCAGCAGTTCCTTTCACATCAGAGGAATCCTAGGTTGGAGTGGAGCCAGCAAAGTAGCTCTGTTGTGCTGTCTATCCAGTGAAGAAGGGGCCATGGCCAGAGAAGTGCTATATAAAGAAGATTTCTTCCTACTAGCAGAATCAGTCGAGCCCAGAGCAAGCTGTAAGGACTCTGTGCCCTTGGGACGTACTGTGCGTGATCACAGCTCTAGGTCTGCTCTGCCTTGATTCAGCTGAGCTCAAGTACCCAGTGCCACTGTAACCAAGTCAGCAAAACATCCAATTGACGTGGGCTGTACAGATCTGCCTGGGGTCCCAAGGGCAGCCAGAGCAAGCCTGAACTGGAGTCTGTGCTGTTGTGGCACTGCTAGGCTGAAGCTCTCTTGCTTAGGTCAGTCCATGCTAGAAGGCTGTATCTCTATCTGCAAATGCAAATATGCCCTGCGAGTTGTTAGAGAGGCTGACGAGCTCCCTCATCCCAGCAGATCTGTCTTAATGTCAGTTGTTCCTCCCAGCTGCACTCTTAGCACGATCTGACCAAAGGCCAGAGCCTGCACTGCAAAATATCAGGTGTGCTAGAAACATACTACTGTATTGGAATGAAGTGTACTCTTTGTGTTTTCTTTTATTATCTCAATTTCAGTGTTGAAGAAATCTAAAATTTTTGTTTTATTGCTGAGATTTGGCTTTCTTCTTTATCATTGTGTGTGTTCGTGGTAAATCATAAGAATAGCAGCTCTTGATGATGAACTTGTCCTTCCCAGCTTTTAAATACAAGTTTCCTCAAACTGCCTCTGTTTTTAAGATCAACTTGACATAAGTTCAGAGCTCATAGTGAACACTAGTGTTTTCTTTCTGTATATATTGAACAGGAGAGAATTAATGAGGAAAAGCATAGCTAAAAGGCTCACTTGGACTTTTATCGGAACCCTATCTAAATTTTAATAGTAGAAATCTTTCAAAATGCTGCTACCTACTGAGATTCTGACTACTTCCTTCTTTCAAACAGCCTGATGTATTTCTAGAAAAATCTTTCCCAACGTATTTCTCACATACACTTCCTATTCTAAACCGAAAAGAACATGGCACAGATTTCTTCTTCAATAAGTGTGTGCACAGGCAAGTTCCTTGGCCTCTCTTTTCAGGGAAATCTCTGCTTTTGTTTAAAAGTGCGTTCTCTGAGCAGATATTTACATTTTCGGGGTGCCATCTGCGCTTTATCTCATAATTCTAGGAAGGGATGAGGTACACTTAAATGTTTGTGTTAAACTTTCAAAACTTTAACATATAAGAATGTCAGGCTGTTCTGTCAGTGAAAATTTGAGATTTTTCCACTTACAGAAACTGATTAAACTGCATTTTATCCTAGGGGTCTGTAATCAATTTTGATTTTTTTTTTCATCATGTAAGTAAGTATTAACGATAACCAGAAGTAGAACCAAACAAAGAAATAGATTTATGTCTCAGCACTTGGAGTACTTGATCTGAATCTAGCAGATCCAAACCTTGTGGTCAAGCCTTTGTCATTAGTTAGACTTACATCTCATCCAGAGTTTCTTGGTGCTTTGTATTTATGATAGAAGGGTGATGAGAACCTCTGCTTCTGATACTGACCTACCTCTGCAAAGCAGCTGTTTAAAATAGTTACTCTCACAGCACATGATCTGGGCGGAAAAAACAACGAATGGAATCTTACCAGTTGAGAATTTGATTCCTTTTAAAAGTGCTTTGCTGTTGTTGAACCTATATATACATATATAAATGCAATTTCACAATGCTTCAGACAACGCATTCATTGGCTTTAATGCACTGAAAAAATGTGATTTAATTCAAAGGGGTTTTCTGTATATGAAATGAAATCATATTTGCCTCTTCTGTCTGTTTTAACATCCACCCTTTGCAGCACACAGATAGTTTTCAATATTGCGATTTTCCTATTGTTAGATCTCTCATTCAACAAAACTACTGTATCTGAGAATGCTTACTGTAAAATAGAGGTCACTGAGCATCATCATATTCAAGAATTAGGCATGCCTACATAATGAATGTCTTTTAGTGATCTGATGATCATTGCTGTTGCAATGGAGGAAATTACTATATTCCTTACTCAAAACATTCCTACAAAGTCAAACATGACTATCAACTGTACATTTATTCGTGCAAAAGAAGCCTACAAAATGTAGGTGTTCCCCTTACATCAGCTTATATCCTGTTGACAAGTCAAATGACACTAGGCCCATTTATTAGTTTCTAGTGGTTTAACTGACAACTTTTGGTCTCATAAAATGTACTATAAATACTATCTGTAGCACAGCTTTGCTGTTCAGTGGTACACCAAGTGTTCAGATGGTTGAGAATGCCGTTTCCCAATGGGAAATGTGGCATTTGGCAATCGTTTATTCCGGTTTCCTTTGAGGATATGAAGGAAAGGTTTTACCAAAGTAATCCCTGAGTAAAAAACAAGCAACAAAATGACTAATACCAAAGCATTGGGCTATGGAATGAACTCTAAAGTGCAAACTTTATTATACCTTAAAAGCAGATAGGGTGATTGCATGCTTCTACCTCTACAGGGAAATAAGTGTTTGTTCTTTCCACACATGAGGTTGGTGGGAAAATTGCATGGGATTGATTTCATGAGTTTGGAAATGAGCCCTGTTGTTGAAAATTGCTTCACAGCCCCAACTCTGAACTCACTTGGCAGTGTGGATGTAGGAACCTCTTGCTCCCAGTGAAGTCAGTCCTGCCAGTGGTTTCAATACAAAGAGGGTTTGGCTTGGAAAGGAAAAGCTGTGATACAATGAAGTCCCACCGTGGGGTGGAAAAACCTGGATTTGTTTTCATCTGGAACAGGACAGTTTGTAGAGAGGGAGGAAAAAGCAGCCTATGCACGTATTCCTCTTGGTTCCTCTAGAGCTCTGCTGCTCCTATCTTGTCAGGAAAAGCAAGGAAATTAAGGAAGACTGTAAAGTACAGGTTTAGCCAATGTAACATTAACACATTTGCTGAACTTTAATCTCACTTTTCCAGTACCTAAATTTACCATGTTCCTCATCTGCAGCGAGTTTAGAGTTAATCTCTTTTCCTTCTCGGCCTCCTTCTTAAGGACATGAGGGTTATGGGGCTGTGCTCTTACACCACCTTAGGCAGCAGGCAAACTGGTTGGTGACTCCCAGCTAAATTTGATGTGATGTAGGGATCACAAGTATATTAAGTTCCTACCAGCCTTTCTAGAGAATTTATGTCTGTATGGAGAAAAGAGCCTGAACTGAGAGAAAGCAGAGAGAAGTTGGCCCATGCCTAGCCTGATGGCAGAGGGCAGGTGACCAGCCAGCATGTGCATATCGCCGGGCTGCCGACGTGTGTCACACAGAGGCAGCCACTGAGCACATCGCCTCCCTCTTGGCTGAGTGTGCAAGGGATGTGGGAAGAGAGCAGGGGGAGGGCAGAGGGACAGAGAAGCACACAGGAAAGTCAAGGTAGCATATGGGAGGCTGGTGTTTGTAGGAGCGGGGCATGGGAAGAATAGGGTATTTCATTCCAGAGTAAACAATGCTTCATACTCAGAGAACTTTTTTCTTTTTTTTTAAATCAAAACTAAACATTCTGTTTCTTTTTCATAGTTTCTTTTTTACATGACCTTTCCCTGCCCACGCTCATTAGCCAAGACTGTAACAAAGTGGAGTTAGCAGTTTGGGTGGGCTGTACATTTTCCTTCAGGAAGATTTTAACCATCACTTAGAAAAATGAATTAAAATTCTCATGTGAAGGTGCAGATGCAATGAACTGAAACAGTTAAATTCTGGTCTCAGAATAAGACATGAGACCACAAAACCATTTTTTTCAGCCTCAGAATAATAGCCTCCCTGCTGAAGCAAACAGAAAATGTGTTGTCTGTGCAGATAAGAGAACCTTAGAGTACCTTTGAAACTGTGATTCAGCACACTGAAGTTACTACTGTTTTACAAGAAGATGCTGACTCATTTACTAATTATATGTTGGTGGCAAAACAATCAAAAAGCGTCACTCTCTTTCTCCAGAAAAATTTAGACATTACTATCAGTAGCGATCATGAGCAAAGTATGGCCAGAAAGGGCTTTTGCAAAAGCAAATGATTCTGCACTCTCTGAAGCTGACTGGACCGTGGTGGGAATTACAGAATACTTTCAGTAACAAATCTGATCACTGGTAACAAGAGAGGTGCTTGTTCTTCCCTGGTTCTAGATGCTTGGTCTCTTGTAGTATGATGAGGAAGGTCTTAATTTGAAGGGGGTCAATCAAACTTTGAATGTCATCCTGAGGAACCATTAGAGGCAAAGAGAGAAGGCAGTCAGAGACAGGTTCAAAGTTATTCTTTCAGCTGTCTCCTGCTTTTTAAGGCAAACTGACAGGTTAAATCAATGACCAACTTTTTTTCCTTCTTTACAGCAGCAAAGAGATAATGTCTGTCTGTGCAGAGATCTACTGAATTCAGTAAATGTCTATAACAATGTATTTGTTAAGGTTTTTTTTTTATGTGAGGCTAATACTTTTCCATCAAAAATAGCATGCTAACTGAGGGTTAATTTTGTTCAGATTTCCTAACAGTGGATGCACTAAAAATCAAGGAAATGCCAGTTAAGCAGTATTTAGTATCTGGACAGTCAGTCCCAGTTGATGTAACATTCAGCATTGCACTCTGATTTTATCCAGGACAAGTGATACTGCATTTCCAGCATATGACCACCCATACTGCAAACCTCCCATTACTTCCACACATGCCCAAATTGACTCCAGCTTCAGTGATGTGAGATGTCATATGGAAACATGGGCTTACACTGTGTGAACACACAGTGTACCTGGAAGTTTTGAGCAAAGTGTTCAAATTGGAAGGCAGTTACCTGTTCATTAATTTTGAAGCCCTCCTGTGGCGTCCTTGTCTTTTACTAGAGAATTTATTAGAATGGATGCCAGAGCAGCACTGTAGAGAGATGTGGCTACAGATTTCTGGGTTTGTAGAGTTGCTAAGGGCACTTTCTCAAAACTGACATTGTGTCCATGTGAGACATCTGTGATTCAGTTTGTGTACAAGGATGTGGCCCTAACTAACTCCAAAACTGCCTTGGAGAGAGATGAGCTTGCTTTTGTAGATAATTCTTTTGGCTGAAATGCTTCAGGAATCTGAAAGCAAAGACACAGGTTAAACTAGTATTGATATAACCTTCTCAAATCTTTCAAGATGGAAAGAGAGGTGAAACTGCCCCGTGCTCCTTCTCCAAGAGTTAAATATTTACATCAAACCCATTTCTCTTTCTTGTAAATTAAGCCAAGGCAGGGCAGGTATGGAAACCATGAGCAATGACCAATTTGCAAACATCGCTTTCGTTCTTCCTCTAGACCAACGTATGTGCCTCACACCCAGGGAAACTGTCTCCTCAGCAGACCTGGGCAGTGGATTCAAAACGCTTGCTCTGCATCTCTGAGAGTAGGGCCCAAACTTGCATTTTCTGTATTCTAGCTGAGCAATTTGTTTAATATGTGTTAAATGATCCTACTACTGCCATTTGTTCTTTTGTATAGGACTCACTGTACTACGAGCCAGTGACCTAGAAGTAATACAAATCCCACCATGGCTTGGCAGGAGTGAAGTGCTTAGCTGCTCAGAGGAATTGGGACTCTAGCAGTTGTATGGCGTGCCTGGAGATTGGGGATGTGCCTGGAAGAAACAAAAGTACCTGTAGGGTTAGGCAGCTGTTGAGTGGAATGGATACCAGTAGCACATACACGCTGGATTTGTGTGCCCCAGTACCTCTTGTGAATCTAGCCCAAAGCTTTCCTACATTGCCCTGCCAAAGTGACTCAAGTCTAACCAATTGAGAGATGAGAAGCAGGTCACTTTTTATGCTTTTTGGTTATGGTTCCCTGAAGGGTTAATTAGTATATAGCAATAATAGCTCCTTGGTGTATTTGCAGTACTTTTCATCAATGAAGCCCAACATTAGTTTTAGGGAAACTAAGGCAAAAAGCAGATATTTTCCCAAATTCACACATCTAGTGAGGCTTAGCACTAAAGGCAGCTCTGCTTTGTGTGTTGACTTTTCTTTCTACATGCCCCCAAAGCCTGACTTTGGAACTCAGCACTTAAAATTTGCCTGTATTGCACATTCCCAAAGATTTGTACTAGCTAAAAATGAGAAATACCACAAAATACTGCAGGAAAAAAAAAAAAAAAAAGATTGAAATTGGAAGGAACTTGGACAGCAAATTCATTAGAGCAGGATTTTAATCCAAAATAATAAATGCATACTTTTCCATGAGTATGTATATGATATATAATTGTAATTGTATAATTGTATGGCATTACAGAGCCACATGATACAGTATATAATCACCTAATCCACTATAGGAAATACATAAGCAGAGGACAGTCTCCACTGGAAATATTTCACACTCAGGTATTTGGTAATATAGACATCATGGTGCACGCACTCTCCTCTGCATTTGATTTCCATGGGGTCTATTAAGAGACAAGACATTGGGAATTTTAGCTCTCCTCCACGTGCTCAGGAGAGACACAAAAATATTAACCTAGTATTAAATCTGTAGCATAGTAACTTAAATTGGAGCAGGGGGTGGGGTGGGGTGTGCAAGGCTGATCTGGCAGTGCATCAGTGTCCTCTTTCCATAATTTATTTTGAGAAAACTTATTAAGCACTGATTTTTGAATCTGACCTGTAGCTAATTCCTCAGGTGTATGGCTATAATGAAGCTTATTGCATTGTGCCCTTGGTCTTCTCTTCTATGGCAAATTTACTTTTTTTTTTTTCTTTGCCCATTGTGTAGCATTTCAGTATTGTCTCTTTAAGTACATGAGTCTGTTGTGGTTCTTACGATGCTTTTAATTCTGCTAGCTGCCAGGAACTGCTCTAAACATCAGCTAAAGCTTGATTATTTTTTTTTTTTCTCTGTGCCTTGAAAACAGTTAGTTACAGCTGTGTGGCTTCTGCACATTGTTTTTATCGTATAAAGACCTAAAGGTACAGTGTATTTTCTCCTCTAGTGATCTGCTACCTGGCCTTTTCATTCTCTCTTCCTTTGAAAAGCTTCTGCTTCTGCTTTCTCCTGAAGGTGCTTCCTCCCCACATCCCTGGCACATAGTTTTCCACTATGCCTTGTGGAAGCATTCGATCCAGCACAGGAGGCAGTAAAGCTGCTGTAGGAACAAGAGAAGCTGGTGTCAGCTTGCCAGCTGTGGAGGATCCCTGCAGAGAGGGGGATTCTCTGGGGAGAAACCACAAGCTCTCATGGCTCACACTGTGCTGTACAAGCAGTACCAAGGGACGTAGCTGGATAGAGAACCCAGCTAAATTTTATCTTGTTGGAAGAATATCTGTTTGAAGAATAAAGCAGTGGTAATTCAGAATGTACCTCACACTATTGAGCTGCTTTGGCTGATGCCTCACTGTTGAGTTTTGCTTTCCCTACTGTTTCACATGGTCTCTATGTGACACTTAAACAGGCAAAAATGAGGTGTTGCTCGCAAAGAGTTTCCAGAGCAAGAGTAATGGGGGAGGTTGTTTCCTGGAGATTAGTTTATAGTTGGTGTGACTCAACCCTGATAAGGTCAGTTTATAAGAGGGTAGCTGATCATGATTTCTGGATGGGTTTTAAAATTTTTTTTAAAAAAGGTCTATTTTTGTCTCAGAGTGTTATTTTATGGCTTTCATTTGTTCCTAGAGAAGCCAGAATGCTATTGCAGTCAACAGCTGAACCATCAGATTTTGAAGGATGAGTCTTCATAATCTGTGTGTTGCCCCGTCTTTGTCACACAGCTCACTGAGGTGATACTGCCAATGTGCTTGTGTACATACTGTATCTATGCTTCAGAGAAAGTCTGCTCCTGAATGTCTCTGGTCACTGGATAGGCTTTTGCTTTCTACCTCAAGAAAAAGAGTTGTGTCCATTTCTGGTGAATATTTGGAGCATGGAGTAGGTGAGAAAGAATGGCTGGAAAAGGAAAACACAATGTATGAAAGATTCCAAATTTTGAAATCTGTTATTAAAAAGCTTTTTGGTTTGTGGTGGGATTTTTTGTTTGGTTGGTTTGGGGTTTTTTATTAGTTCCTCAGGAGGAAAACAGTTTTCCCAGTAAGGCCTGTAGTTGAGTGGTACTGTGAGAATGGGCATTAGGTATGTGATACGTATAGTAAATGAAGTTTAAGATATTCTCTAAAAGCAACTTCAAATTTAGAGCAATACATAGTTTTTGTTATAATTACCTTTTCCATTTGGGGATAATAAAACATTGCATTCGTAATTAAAGGACCATTCAGAGATGCATAATGGTTCAAGTTTAAGAGTTGCTCGGTAGATGAGGGTATACCCTGAAGTATTTACACTAAAACTGTTGACGCTTGGGAAGCACAACTTTTTCTGAGGCAAGTCTGAATGTGCTCCCTAGATAGCAGGGTGCAATGCTCAGTGTTCTCTTCTCACACCTGCTGCTCACACAGACTATGTAAGAAAAGTTTGTGCACCTTACTATATATAGTCAAGACTTTATTATCTCCTGCTGAGGTCAGTGGGAGGTGCTGAAACCGAGATGGGGGAGGAAATGAGCCGTGTGGCAGTGAGCTGGTGCATCCTGAAGCTGGGAGGCACTGGGAAGAGATGGGTCAGCTTTGGCCATCACATCCAGCAAACCTGTCAGTGGGAGTGAAAGGCAAAGAAGTGGTGCAAAAATAAGTGTTGCTAATACTTGTGTGGAGGTGGAGTGGGGTGTTTGCTTTAAATGAGAACCTTGATCTCTATGAATGAAGCTGCAGAGGAAAGGTGGGACTGAAAGACGCGGGTTAAAGGAAATTGTGAATATGCTTGCAGATCCTTTTTGTGAGCTGGCAGAGCATGTGCTGGGACAATCTCCATATGGGTTGTGCAGGAATGATGTAGAAAGAGTCATATATTCCAGTAGCCATATGTGATAGGAAAGTTCCCATGGCTGAAAGCTTTGTCATGGCTGGGTTAATCTGTCACTTGTAATAGGCATTATTAGAATAATCTGTATAGTTGACCAGACAACATTCCTCAACGCCTAGAACATTCCTCCCCTCAAGTTGAAATCTGGTAATGAAGAAAGACAAAAATTTCAAGTCAATGCTTTTTTTTTTTTGAACAGTTTTTTTTGTTTGGGGTTTTGTTGTTTGTTTTTTTAACAAAGTAAGTTTTTTAAAATTGCAAGTTTCTACCTGCACTAATGATTGATTCTTACTTGAACTGAGATCTCCTTTCTTGAAGAGGTGAGCGCTTCACAGACAGGTGCAAAGGAGGAGTCCCTGCTCTGGGCATCTCTTAGCCTTGGAGACTCAGAGACAAATGGTCCATCTACTTTGTGGGGAAATGAGTGGTGTGTTAATATTTTTTTAAATAAAGAGTTTAAATTAAAGACATATTAAACAGTAAAATTGCAGGGGAATGCTAACACAGCTTTGAATGGGACCTGCAATTTATTCTCCCTGTAGATGATAAGTTTGGTGGCTCACCATGACCACTGAAAAAGGATTAAAGCAACTTCTACATAACTTGGCATGTGCTTTTCAAAAATAAATTCTTTTTCTCAGGTAGATGAGATTCCTTCTGTGAGGAAGGAAAGTGCATCATCTTAATTTTACAATGGGAAAATACTTGTGGTCACAGAAGAAAAGCTAAGTGAGGAATTGGACACAGGCTTTCTTAGCTGAAAATCCTTTCTTTGCTGGTCTCTCAGAATTCAAGGAACATTTGTGAGTTTGTTTATGAACCAGGCTCTGCTGGGTTGGGTAGTACCCACTTCCAGCTCAAGGAATCTTTAGCAGTTTAGGATGTCAAACAGGCAAAATTTACGTATCATTCATACCTCAGAAGAATACATGTGACTAGTATATTCATTGGGTGAATTTTTCTTTCAAACCCAATGAATGAAAAAAGAGTTGTATTGGACAAAACACTATGTATTGGAATTAGAAAAGAAAAAAGGAAAAGTAGGGTGGAAAAGAGGAACTGTTTTATTAGGCTGCAACTTTTATTCTTTATTTGGCATCTCTTTCATTATCTCCTATTTCCTGATGATAGCATAATGTCCTCTCTTTTCCTGTTACCCAAGTGCTTTACAGAATGTGCTGCATGCCTATTGGCAATCATGGACAATTTGACATTCTCAGCTCATTTTCACATGATTTGACATCAGTTCTTTTTCAAAATATGCCCACCCCACCAGTAGAATACATCTCCTCCCTCCCATTGCTGCATTACATGCTGAAGAACGGTAGGTGTTGTCTGCAACAAATTTTAAGGCTACAGATCCATTTGCGCACACTTGGACTGAGCTACCGTCCTTGGCTGTTATGTTTTGGAAGTCACAGCGTGCTCTTGGTGGTCCTGGGGGCATGGGACAGCCTGTGCCTTTCCAGGCATTACGAGGAAACAACCCTGTTCCAACCTCTTCCCAGGGTGTGTTTTTAAACAGCAGATTTAGACGAGCTGTAAGGTCTTCTGCAATCACTGTGGGTGTCTCAGTGTTTCATGAGCAGTCTGAACAGGTTCTTTATGTGAGGCCAAGAGACATGCTCTCATCCTAGCTCACGTCAGGCATATTTCCATATATAAATACAAAGCCGAGCTGGCATCTGCTCTTAAACCTGCTGAGCTGGATTCCTCTTCACCCTGGAGACCCAGTTACCTCCCGAGCACAAGTCCACCTGCCAGGCAGCAGGCAGCTCCCTCTGGTCAGCAGACACCCATCTTGGAAACATCACCAGCTCTGAACTGCTCTGACTCCTCTCCCGCCTGTTGCTTTGTCCTGCTGTCTGTCCTCGGGCCTCAGTGGGAGACAGAGATACGTTGTCGCAAGATAATACACCTACTGTCCTTTTCCACAGCTGCCTGTTTCTTCACTGGGAAAGCGTGCCCTGCTCAGAGTGTCTGTCATCACTGCTGGCTTGGCTTGACATGGCCTTACCCCTGCATCATAGCATTTTTGTTTCAAATGTGTGGGTTGCAGCTGTGTGGATCCACACCACAGAGACTTCTTTACAACACTTTCTCATAGGTAGTGACCGGACTGAATCATCGCTTCTGAGGTCAAAGGCAGGACCACTGAAGCTATTACCTGAATCTGTCCCTTCCCTATCTTTTTTTCAGAGTGTCACCAAGCACATGCTTAGTGTCTCATCCTCTCATCTCAACTTGTCATCTTCTTTGATGTAACAGGGAAGATACAAGTATCTTATCATCAGTAATGATCAGTGACTTCTTTTCAATAATTGGTGGGTTTGGGTCAATGCAGGTCCATAGTCAATGTCAATATTTTCTGACTGATGAAAGTTTTCTGAGTTCAGTGATGCATTTTCTTGTGAGGTTTGACAGTTCATTGTACAGGGACTCCAATGCAGGCTGTGAAGTGGTTAGCTTTCCTTTGTCACTTCCACTCCTGCCTTATGTCCAGGCATTTTTCTTTCCATTTTTCATTATTTGCTCCACAACGTAGATACTGGATTAGGATTGTTGCACATGTGTTCTTAGCTGGTATCCATTTGCCCTGCTACCAGGGCTTCTTTTCTTGTCTGGACTGAACTAGTAGCTATTAGGGTTTATTTTACATCTTCTTAATCAGTAAAGTTGAACTTGTTACCTGGAGTTTCTGTAGAGAAAGGCTTGTTTCTTGTATGACTTCATTTTAAGAGGAGTCTTTCTGGTGTCTCCTATGATGCTGAGTGGGGATCCGTGTGAATGGTAGTGTCCTCAGGTATCTAACATAAGTATCTAGTCTACTTTGGTTTTCAGGTTAAAATAACAACCCCCAAATCCAGTATTTCTCAGATGTCTAATTCTGCCAGTGGTAATGGTAGTGGTCAGACACAGCTACCAGGATTTCCTGCTTTTCAGGCACCAATCCTGGCAGGGTTCACTACAAAACTGCTATGGTGGTTGTTTAACTAAATGCCAGTAGGCCCTGAGCTGCTGAAGACCACACTTCCTGTGAAAATGTTTTAAAGAATTACTATATGGCTATCAGATATTACTATGCAGAGCAAGAAACTGATGTTCCCATAGCCAGAGAAAAGTGATCTTTTATCTGTAATGTATAGAGTGTCTATTAATCAGCAATGGTTCCTGAATTGCTACTAGGTGGAATTTAAATACAATTTAATATACAGTATCCTACTAAACACTCCAAATTCTCCCTCAGTTAAGCTACTTTCTGGGAGGAACTGCAGTATACACTTACTTGGTTAAGTCCATACTTTTATGTTGTTTATGTAGATATTAATACATACCTTCTCACTTATGCTTCTTATTAAAGGAAGTGATTAGGTGTGAGAAACACTTGCATGGGAACGTGAAGAATGACTTACGATCTCGATGGTTTTCCAAGTAGAATTCTAGGGAAAAAAATTATTAGATTCCATAGATTATATCATACTGCAGTATCACATTATGTATCAGTTAAACTAGCAAACCCCTCTTTAAAGTGCGTAGGCTTTTTTTTTATTAAACATCATCTTGGATATTAAAGTTGTAAAGAAAGAATTTTTCTGCCTTACGATTGTAGAGTTTGTAGGATTGTTCTTGTAATCTTGCTGCATATGAAATCTGCAGGGTTTCAAGGCATGGGCCTTAGCTGAGGGAGATTAATATCTTGATGGTAAGGGTGATTGATAGAAATGACCCTCTAAGAGTACATCCAGCCCTTGCAGCCAGGGTGGCTTTCACAGGGAAATCCTCCATTGGTTCCTAAAGGAGCAAGTGGGTGTGAATTTGGGACGATCTAGTCTAAGAATAGAGTCTGAAGAACAAGAAATTCCTGTTCATGGGAGTCTTCTGTCTCATCTGGAACATCTAGTGCTTCAGAGGGGGGGAAATACTATGGCAATAAGGGGGTGGAAAAGGAGGGCTCTAGCTGCCTACGCTTTTCGCCATAAAAGTACACCAGCAGAGTGCAATGATAGGAACACAGGAGACCTGAATAAAAGAACCTCTCTTGTTCCTTTTGAACTGTGTAAGCATGGATCTTTGGCTAGAGCAGCTATTGTATTGAACAGTGAGCAGCTGCTGCTGATATGCAATTGAGAACTGAAGTCTATTTAGAGAAATAATTGCTTTAGTTTCCAAGATGCTCCTGGAAATAAGATCTAAATTTCTCATTATAGTCTTACCTGGCAAAATACAGTATGTTCTAAACAATAATTAAAAATCCTTAAATTAAAAATTCTTAAAGAAGGCAAGTTAGTCTTCCAGGTTTGTAATGGAGAAAAAAAGTAGGAACAAACAATCCTCTTGTAAAGGGGAGAATGCTAATTGTGTCCTGTTCTCTCACTGGAGTGAGAAATGGAACACCTGCGCTCATCCTCTCTGGAGTAGTGCTTGGGACCGTATTTTTCACTCGGACTATTTTTCCTTCGAAAGAAAAAAGAAAAAGCAGAAAAAAAGAGAATCTGGATACTTTTGGTTTTCCAGCCCATCCCACAGGATATGATGTAGAGTGCTTTATTGTCTAAATTTATTCCAGATTAACTAGTGTGTTTGGGTAATTATTTTTTAAGTTGTCCCTTCTTAAATTGCTTTTAAGGGATAGTGCTTTTAAAAGGCACTTTAAAAAGTGTAGGCATCTAGCATATTTCTTGCTTTTTGCTGTTAGATGCCCTTGTTCCTTTCTTATGCTGATAATCTTCATGATACTTTTTCAGAATGGCAGAATGGACAGTGCACACAGGGGAGGAACACAAGTAAGGCCCTAAATACACAAAAAATCATTAATATAAATATCATCTTAGAGTCACTTCCTAAATATTATCTAGTACTGGGAATGAGGACATTGGTTAAGAGGTTGCTAATTCTGAGAATTCATCTCCTGTATTTTATATTTAAGAATTTCTTCCCTTTTTTTTGTACTTACAATAAAGATTGTAACGCTTGCAATCTCCCTTTCAGGTGTGGCAGCAGGACTAATAATATTCTCTATGGTAGTTCAGTTGAAAAACAAACCTTCCTTACATGGTACCCAAGTTCTGAACCAAACTTATATATGCTATCATTTGTATATCAAATAAAAATAGATGGCTTAGCATTTTAGGGTTTCACCTCCTACCTTTTGGTTTTCTTCCTCCCCCCGCCATCCGCCCCATTCTTCCTAGCCCAGATGGGTAGGAACTAAGAACTGCAGGATTAAACCATGACCAAGAAATGACTTATTTCCAGAATTTTAATTTTGTTTCCACAGCTGACCTTTCAAGTCTTTATTTTTAAATGAAAATTATACGTTGACTTCCCGACAATCCTATCTTACACCTGATGTTTTCCAGAAGTATGGATCACTCACAGGTCTTGTGGTTCTCAGCTGAAATGAAGACTTGTGAGTGATTTTTTAAAAACTGGTTTTGCTGAGTGAGATAATAAATGTTCAGCCTTTATCTCTTAATCCACTGGCTGATGCCATGCAAAGATGTGGATATCAAGGGAGAGCTCTAGCTGGGCTTCTGCCTCACGAAATGCAATCGTTCCCTTTGCCATTTATCACACGAGTAGTAAGAACCACTGTACCATCTTCCTCTGTGCGGTGAGCCTCCTCATGAGCTACCAGCTGAACTCTGGTGCTGGCAGGGGCCTTTGGGGCTCCTGTACCATAAAGGCTAACTGTGGAGAAAGCGTTAACACCTGCTGTCTGAATTCAAACATTGCTCTGACAGTGCTTCAAGTGCAAGGGGACTAATCCTGCAACCTTCTTTCAAACGAGTCACATCTTCTGAAGGCAATAAAAATGCAGATAATCTCCATGTAGACTAGGTAAGGTAAATGAATGCCTTACTAATAACACTGGAAAAATAACTTCCCACTACAACACATCCTGTTCCTGTGACACTGCTTTCGGGAAAGACAGTGACTATTCCTCTTTAGTAATACAGCATCAATATTGAGTGTCAGTGGAGCTGAAGTGTAGTTGCTCACCTGTGTTATATCACAAAGCATAATTAAGTTATTGGAAAAAGGAAGGAAAACATAGAGAATAATTGATAGCATATTTTTATGGGCCATCTCAGTTATGAAATCTGTTTTCATGGCTTACTTCGTTTCCACCAATGCACACAGATGAGACAGATGGCTCACAGCCCGTTTTAAAAATTGCTGGGGAAGCACTTCCTTCTGTGAGTGAAATTAGTCTTCTCAATGACCGAACAAGTCCAAGTCTAGGTAGGACAAACAAGGCAGAAAATGGTTTGGAGGCCAGATCATTTTCCCACTGTAGTAGTACCCAGGTCTCCTTTGCCTGAAAGAGCTGGAAAGGAAAAATGTGCAGACAGTTATGGGGGGGTTGTCCTGAACAGGGAAAATTGAAGGGAAACAGGGTCTTAAACTAGTGACAGGAAGGTATCTACCAGCTCCCTGATCTCTGGTTAGGTTGAAAATCTGTTAGTTTGCCAGGTGTTAAATCTGTTCTGTAATTTTTTATTATCCCCCCCTGCAATTTTTCATCTCTCAAACTGTTGGAGCATATTGCAGGCGTGCCTGTAGGGATGGTGAGCTACATCAGCTAACAGAGAAGGATGGGTGATCAGCATCTTGTAGATTTTGGCCCTTCTACCAAGACTTTAATGATTGGAGGCAGAGAGCAGGTGGAAAGCACTTTCGCCTCAACCTGACTCGGAGTGCTGACTGCTTTGAGTGATGCTGATGGGGGGCAGAAAGCGATAAATCCACCCTGTGCCTCACAACCCCAGTAGCAAAATTGCATCAGCTTACCTGTGAGCTAAGGAAGACTCAAGAGCAGTTAATGTATAAGCAAGCTGATCTATAATTACCCTAAGAACTAGTTTGAGAGCATTATTACTGTTATAAAATGTAATGGCAGTATTACATAAGCACAGCAACAATAGTACATCTCTGCATGGTTGCAGACTGCCTCTTTTGACAGCTGTGGTAGAAAATGGATCACTGGATAGTCATGAAATGAGTATTTTCCCTAATCAGAATGGAGAGCTTTATTACCCTTATAATTACTTGTTTAGCAGTTACTTATTAATTTTTTTCTAAGTCCATGAGTAATAAAATGGGCCTGTTTATTAAATAACATTTTAATTAGGAATCATTTTTAACATGTGCCAAGTTCTTAATGTTTTCTACTATGCAATTACTTAGATAAATGCTTGTATTTCTGATAACTCCATTGACACCATCAGCCAAACTAAGCCTTCCCTGGTAACAGCTCATATAAAATAACAGGCTCAAGATGCCTTAGCTTCCCCCAAACAGCTAATTTTTAACATATTGCAATAGAATATTGCTTATTTTACTAAATAGCTTTTACAGACTCCTGCTAGATACTGTGTATTTACAGCTCATTCGAATTCAAATGTACTATTTTTGCTCAGCTAAATTTCTTATTGACTGCACTGGAAAGCTTGCATTTAAACATTTTTCTATGAAATTTCACATTTTCACTAAAACACACCTCAGAGGCAATGTTGACAAATTGTTTTGCAAATGTCTACATATTATTTGGCCATGCATAAAACTTGTTTAAAACATTATGAATGCTGAGTAAATATTTTAAGTGTTGATCTTAAAGTGAAATAGTCATGATCATTTTGATGAAATGAAAATGCCTTTCTTTTGTCTCTTTCACAAAAGCTGAACTTCTTTTTTTTTTTCTTTTTGCTCCTATGTTTTGAATAAGGATTAGCATCATCAGAATGCCTGCTTGTTTACACACAAGATATTGGCACAGCTTCTTCTCTTGTCCTGAGACTGAAACTCTTGCTCATGTCAGGAAGAGAGTCTTTTCACTAACACGGAACACAAGTAGATCAAACACCCTGTGCTTGTTTGTGCAAATAAAGCCCTATATGGCCGGGTAGTGTGCCTAATTTTGGTATAGCTATTGGTACAGGTTTGAGGCTAAAACTGACCATCATAGATAGCAATATGAATTCTCTTATGAGGCTCAGTTTCAAACATGGGCTTGTATTTCAGTCCTTTGTAATTTTTAGGAGTTTCAACCTTCTGTCCCAGGGCTATTTGGAACACTAGCCATTCAAAAGTCAATGGAATTTCACCAGGACAATTCAGCCACTGTGAGGCATCCCTACATAAGGGATGCTGTGTGTTCCCTGCTTTGCCATTAAAACCTTTTCTTTGGGATTATTCTAATATATGCTAGTTACCATTCCTCTGCAAACACTGAATGCATAAATCCTTGTTTATAAGTTTAAAACCAGTTTTGAAGGAATATTGAAGTGGGCTAAGGGTTCAAGCTGACTGTAAATGAGAAGGGCATTCTGTTCTGAAATGGACATTTCCATTCACTCACAGGAACAAAGGAAAGAAAAGAAGAAATAGTCCTTTCCTCTGGAAAATTTCTACAGTATTTGTCACCATATGACATTATCAGGGATAAGAACATAAATCTGTGAAAGATCTACATTTGGTTTTTTTCATTTATGGGTTTTGGAGGGCTGTAAAGAGAACAGTCTTAGCTCACATGTATACCTCAAATTCAAATTCTATACCTCAGGCACTATGAGAACAGGACTTAAAAAAAAAAGTTAAAAAAAAGAGTCCATGATCACTTCTCCAGGTAGCAAAGAGACTTTGGAAAATGAAGCTTCCCAAAAATGTAAGAATCATGTGAGTTTGATTGAGGACTGGTCTGTAGACCCAACTGATGGCTTATCTGCATGTCAGATAGATGAAGCAATTTGCAAAAATGGAGGCGTTCTCCTTGATTTTGTGCTGCAGATCCTTATTCCTGTGGCTTGTTTCTTCTCTGCTTTTGCTTGGGTTGGGTTCTAGCCAGTGTTGGGTGGTCAGTATCACCATCCCATATGACCTTGCTCAAGTTTTCTCTGCTTACAGTTGTATACTGTACCTGGTAGTAGAAGCTCTGGGCCCAATAAAATTACCTTTGATTCTCACAAAAGGATAATCCTTTGACTGGCATCACTTACAAGTGAAGCCATGATTATATTGATACTTCTGTGTAGTTTCTCCCAGTTTACCTCATGCTGACGGATGGTGGAATTGAAGCCACAGTTTTCATGTGGTTAGAAATGGAATTTGAGATCCATATCTGGATCCTGTGCCTTCTTTGGCCTCATGAGAAATTGCCTCCAACACAAAGATGTTGCAGTGTTGAATTAAAATGACAGTTCAGAAGTTCCCTAGAATGCTGCAAGGTAGGGCAAATATTATTGTCTCTGTGTCATGCTGCCTAATTCCCAGGAGTAAGGAAAACACCATCACTGGGGCTCTTTGGAGGCTTTCTAAGTTGACTCAGAGGTTAATCAACCTTAGTTGTAGGGGAGAGCTGCAGTGTCACTTGAGTGCAAAAGGCACAGATGACTTGGGCAGTGTTGCCAAACTTCTCAGAACAGGATCCAGCCAGGTCAGTGCACGAGGAGGGAAGCACCTTGGCTTTGCTCATGTTGACTAGTTTATGGTCCTTCTCTTAATCAGTCACATATATAACTCTAGCCTGCTGGGAAACACAAGCTGGTACTTGATAGTCACAGCCCTTGATAGTTTAGTTTTACCCTACGATGTCTGCTTTTTTCTGACAAAACACAGCAGAAGTTCCTCCTCTCCCCACACAATTTTTTATCTGATAGTCCTTGTTGCAGCTACAGGAGACCTGGGTTCAAGTTCCCCATCTAGGAAGGAGCTTACATTTGCCGTAAGAGAACATTGCCAGTTGATTGAACTGCTGAGGTATTGATCATTCAGGGTAATGCTGTCTCTGTCTTGCCTATTAAATCCTGACAGCTTTATACAAGTGGGGAAGAGGCTTGAAGTTAGGTCCTGTAGCTGAGTGGTGTTCATGACTCTACAGGAGTGCATGAGAGTTGCAAGGATTCAACCAGCAGGGTGCACAAGTAAATCTGCATTTGCTCAGGCAGAGGAGAGATGTCTATGTGGATGCACAATCTGTGTGCATGGTCTAACTGCTGGCTTGTGGGGTAAAAGCAGGGTGCTGACTTCACTGGGGAAACAGAAACTGAAGGGCTGCTAGATTGAGGTGGCAAATGAATCTTGGTTTGAGACTCTGGATTGTTCTACCAAAATACCTAAGCATGTAACAACAACATAAATGTCAGTTTAAGACCTTTTGTGCATCAGCTTCCTTGACAGTTGGATCTGAGGCTTGGACACTGCCTGTATCTGAGCTGCTTCTTCCTCTCTGAAAAAGTCTCCTGATGTGAAGATTGCCTTATCATGACAACCTCAACTTGACTGAGTGTTTGGAAACGTTCTTTAGACAAGATAAGTTTCCTTTTTACAAGAAAAAAAAAAAAAAAAGAAGAAAGAAAAATGAGGAACACTGGTGCACTAAAGATTAATAGAAGTTTTTCTACTTCATCAGTTTTAAAGTCTAAGAGGCTGCTACCATGTCTAGCTGTTCTGGTTTCAAGGAGAGAGGCAAACAATGCTTGTCAAACTTGACTCTGAAAAGACACTAGCTTTTTCTGAGTGGTACCCCTCAGTTTCCATTGCACTGGCTTGTCCTATTTTAAATTTGTAATGAAAGGAAAAATTCTAAAGCTAGTAATCATGCGCCTTCCTTGTATAAAAACACATCTTGTTTTTATCATCAGTAACCTGTACTACACAAGAGCTCTGACACATACATTTCAGGATAGATTAGGAATTGCCTGCTGCATTTACATAACATTAAAATCACTGTCTAGATACACAAAATAAAATGAATACCTTCCTGATTCTCTAGTATGGGCTTGCATGAAAACGATTTTACCTTGCTTTCATTTTTTTTTTCATGAATGCAATAGCCCCTCTCTTTATTTAGTAGGTTGGAAGAGAAGGATTTGATAGCTGAGTGAGGGCACACCTATGTAATTCATTTTTCTGGCAGACTTGGACAGCATGCTTACTGCATTTTAAAAAAATGGGGAGAAAAACTGTAGTGAAAAAGTGTATGGAGTGTGTGACAGCCTGCCCTATCTGAGTCTGCATCATTCCTTGCAGCTGCCGGAAGCCAACCGCTCGTCTTTCCAAACCACAGGCTCATGTGGGTAATGATATGATTTCCTCTGTCTTGTGTTTTGTGTGTGTGCTTCAAGAAAAGCCCCCCCCTCCCCCCCCAAAAAAACACCCTCTACACACCCAGTTAATCAAGACAGTACTGGCTTCTCTCATCCTACTGAAGTGATTCTTGCAGTGCTAGGACAAGCAGCTGGAGGCTTCATCTTCTGCCCCAAGCAGAGTGTTCACCATCGTTCACGTTTTTCTTGATTGCTTTGGGCTTTATTCTTCATCTCACTCCTAAATAGTGCCCTCACCAATTGAAAAAAAGGAAGTGGAGTTCATATAATCTGGCTTCAGACTAGTATGAAATCTTTAGTATTTCACTTTCTTGGGAAAATCATTCACATATTGCAAGAAAGAAATGCAAAATCAAGAATTTTTTGTTGTATTGATCATCACTGTTCTCTGTTGAGGACCTTTAAAATGCTGCCTGTATGTCTATAAATGTTGGAAATAATAGATGTTTTACCAAGACAAGTAAGGCTACACTAATGTTGGAAGTATCCATATACTGATTTCTTATGATTGGAAATACCATACAGTTTATTCTTCAAATAACCACCTTGTAGTCCACATGAAGGTTTTCCCACTATTTTATAAATATAAATTTCAGTGGTTTTATGACTATTAAAAACAGACTGTTGGTTTTAACTTCTAGAAACAGTGATTCTGGTTTCCCACAAGGCCACAGGTAAGAACTTTGAAACAGTGAAGGAAAGGGTAGAATCAGGAGCTGTTCTCAGTGAGGAGCAGCACCGGAGAGAGAACAAAGATTCTTGTTTGAAAAATAAATTGCTGGGTGGTGGAGGCAAGTTTCAAAGGCCCACTGAATGTTAGGGCTTACACTTTGATAGACAATGAGAGATTATAGGCCAGAAAGGACTCAACACCCCCCCACCCCCCGATTCTTTCTTTTTTTAAGTGATAGAATGAATGGCAGGTGAAGGTATCTCGGAAAAGATTTGATTTGGTTAAAGGGGCAGGCAGGCATAATGATCTCTGTAGCCATACTCTGAATGAACATGACTACAGCTAGATGATTTTTGTCATGATTAGAAGAAAGAATACTGCAGTAATCAAGATACAAAAGGATGAGAACTTGGAGTTAGCTGTTATAACTGTTGGTTGTATAGCTGAGATCATTTTTAGAAATGTTCTAAAATAGTTTTCAAGTATCAGCAATAGTCTGAATGTGAAAAGCAAGGGAGAGTTCCGAGTTGAGGATGAGGTTTTTGGGTGGCAGTCTGAGTAAAGAGGCAGGATGCTGATTTGGTGTACTATGATTCAAGGGAGAGGAATGACACCTGTTTTGGCACTGTTGAACTTGGGCTTAGAGAAATGTTCAGAAAGACAAGTTAGAAAAGTCTGACATTTCATTTTGGACAGAAAATGACAGAAACCAGACAGGAAAGTCTGGTTGATAAGTCTGTCAATAATCAACATGGAATTGTTAGCTTAAATTGTAATTGCAAAAGCACCTTGCATCTTCTTATTTTGGAGGGGCAGGGGGAGAAGAGGTCTAGGACAGAGCCCAGAAGCCTGCCCAGCAAAAATGGTTAAAGAACAAGAGGGGCTTCGAAAAAGCGTGACGAAGCTAGGAGGAGAACCAAAAACCATCACTGGTTTTGAAGTCATCAGGAAAAAGGAGATTATGTAAAAAGATGCAGACAGAACAAGAAGGAAAAGAATGAGCAAGTTCTGGCTCTGAAAGTTGGCTGGGAAGTGATCACTAGAGATTTTGACCAGAACAGCTGAGGGTCGTGGGGAGAATATCACTATATCCTTGCCCATACTGATAACACTTCACAGGCATCTCGTTTTGGCCCCTCTGTAAGGCAGAATATCGGGTTAGATGGTCCTCTGGTCTGACCAAGTTCAGCTGTTCCTAATTTCAGTGGAGTAAAAGGTGCAGAAACTAGATTAGACACTCTAGGGTGGAAATGGAATACAGGAAATCTTATCGGTACTTGCAGACAGTACACTCAATGTGTTCAGATATGAAGGGGAAATGTAGGAGGTAGCTGGACAGGCAAGGGAAGTCAAGGATGGGAGAGACTGTTGCAGAATTGGCATGGGAGCAGGGGAGATGGATTATACAGAAAATTAGTAAAGGGCGTGAGAATGGGTGTGAGGGACATTGAGGGATGATGGGGTGGATGGGGTTACTGGGGAAACTGGAAGAATTAGAGGAAAATAATTGCAAAATTCTTATGCCTGTAGGAGTGGTGAAGGAAAGTTGCAGGACGTGAAGGAGGCAAAGTGGTGCTATTGGGAGTGCAGAGGTCATACTGGGCCAATTTGTAATTGTTACACCTTTGCAAATTGTGAACAGGAATAGCACAGTGAAGTGCAACTGAAGTAATCTGTTAGTTTTCACCTTTTTTATTAATAATAATGAAATTACGCATGCAATATAAGGAATGTTATGCACTTACAGTCTGCAGTGCTTTGGTCAAACAGCCGTGCACAGAGGTCACCAATTGCTGCAATGGCCTCTGAATAGGTAAAGAAAGTGCGATTCCGTCAATGCTTTCCCACTCACCCTGAGGGCTGCCGGATGAGTTCCTCTTCCTATGCCCCTGCAGCAGCAGCAGCCAGCTTTCCCCCCACTCAGTCTGCACCTCCCTTGTCAGTGGGAGACTGCCTGTGTAGATCGCTTAGTCCTGCGCAGTCTCTCTCAGAGGTCAGAAATCCAGGATATAAAAGGGATTGATGAGTGCTAGAAGGTGTGTATTATACTTAACAATTCCTCTGGAAAAAATATTTTGGGCGACTATTTCCCCGAAATGCCCTAAGTGATTTAGGAAGCCTGTGCCACCATACACTGGCCTTACTTTACATGGTCTGAAAATTCCATCCTGGCAAAAAATGGCAACCTAATGGCAAACTAGTCTGAACAAGAGTACCTTAATTTGCCACATAGCAGTCAATCAAAACTATGTAAATTCCATGAAGATCTCAACTTACTTGGGGAATATAAATGTCAATGTACTGGCATAAATGTATCAGATGAATTGAAAAGTGTTTTCACCTGACAGTAATGGAGATTGAAAATCGAGGTTTCCCCTCAAAAGCCAAACTCAGTGGACAGCTTCTGACTTTGGTTAAGTATTACTACAGTAGGAGAGAAAAGAGAACCCGAATTGCAGTTCTTTAGAGGGTAAAAGTAGCTTTTTTATTACTTTACTTAGTTATTCATTTACTTATAAGATATATTGAAAGGTTCATACGCTCATGAATCTTTTTACTTCCCCTGCCTTAATGTAGTTAATTACTTTACTTTTGTAAAGCAAATTTTCAAAATGTGACAATGCTTCTGATACTTCTTTCTTTTCCAAATTCTTCATGGAAAAAAAAAAGGCACCGCCAGACTAACCATAAGGGGGATTTGGTTGGTTGGTTTTGTATATTTAAATAGTATTCTTAACTTTGTTTCCGTATGCATTTTTCCTTGAAATATTACAGTTTTGAGGCTGAGATCTACTAGGCCAAATTCTCACTTACGGTACATCAGACCAGCACTTTCACAGCTGGCTAGTTTGCCTTACTGAAGTGTGGAATTTATTTATGTGATAAGAGTTTAGAAGTGGCAAGTTTGGGTTTTGTTTTGTTTTGTTTTGTTTTTCCCTAATAATAACGTGTAGCAGCAACCACAAGAACAACAAAGTGGGAGGAAAAGCTTTTGTAATAAAGGATTTCTGCATGTATTTGGAATAAAGAAGAAAAAAGATGAAAATTTGCAGATTCTGAAAATGCAGAGGTTCTGAAATAATGGTCAAATTCTCATCTCCTCTCTTATTTCAAAGTCAGGCTATCAGTTGCAACTGAACAATAGTTAGGGTGCAGAACTTGAAGATATATAATCACAAAACAGGTCCCAAGATTCCCTGGATGCTTGTACCTGTTGTTTAAACATACACACAAAGAAATACTCCAAGAAGTTAAAAATAACCCAAAAGCAGAGAGATGTATGTGGAATATTGACTGCTTCTGCTGAGTTCAGCAAGCAGCATTGTTCTCTGATTAGAAAACTGGGTCATATATGTGGATGTTTATTGTATTAGCTCAGCAGATGTGAGTGATAGTCTTTTCTGAACCTCATATGCAGCATTCTACGTGTTCAGTCTGACTTTTTGTTAAAACCCTGAGCCCCACAACTGTTGGACGTAAGCAAGAAAAATGTTCTCATTTACTATATACCCACTTTTATCCAATTATGAGCCAAACTTTTCCTCTTTGTAAGAATAAGTACTTATTGATTTAAGAAGAAACAGGCATATTGATCCAAAGGGAAAATACACTGTACATGTTGATCAATATTTACCTTGCAGGACAAAACATCCTGATATTCACTTCAAGGCATCAATATATACATATTACTGCATGTTTATGTCATTAAGTCAGGTAACTGGGCTAGATTCCCATCTAAGAGTATAAACTCTCTTAATGATTATTTTTCTAGTCAAATATTAGTCTCTAAAGGGAAGAAGGAGTTAGAGAACCAGAAAAAGAATAATTGTTCACCTCCCTTGAGATAAATAATACTTTTCATTAAACTCAGCTGATGCCTATCAAGAGCCACTAGGCTGATTATATAATATAAGCAGTGAGAAGTCCTCCAAATTCCTCCTAAAAGTATTTACCTGTACCAAGGTAAACTTGGAAATCTAAGCATATGTGTCTGAAGATATTTAGGTGCCTAGCTTGTAATTAGTTCAGTGTCAATGAACTTGTACAAGAAGCTGTTTCCTTTCAATTTCTGAAGACAGAGCGCATCTGAATTCCCAGAATACCTTTAAAAATTCTGTGTAATCCAGGCATCACCAGCTCCTCTCTTTCAGCTTCGCCACAGGCCAGAGGTTTCTTCTTGCTGGAATTCATTGACATAGAGCTAACCATAAATTATACAAAGATAAACTAATTATAGCATAATGGGGCAGTCATGGTACACATTTTTTTTCTCTGACATTTCTTTTCTGTCCCATAATAGCTCTAACACTGGGTTAATCATTTTTATTTAAATGTTTTCTTTATGGCTAATTTCACCCTAATATCACCCGTCTCCATCTTGAGTCTCCTGAGGCGCTGGCTTTGAAGGACACACCCAGGGAAGGGGCAGGCACGGGACAAAGAAAAGCTGTGTCGGCTACACAGTTAATACGTATTCTTGACATGATCAACTCCATAGTAACAATGTATAATACATGTTGCTTCAGACCAGAATAAATAACATCACCCTCCCTTCAAACCGCCTCTATTGTCTCCTCCTCTAAAGAATACGCCTGAAAGCCGTGCATCCTTTCTGCATGACTTTGCCCAGGTGGGGCCCTTCCTAAGCCTGCCCATAGCTGAAATTCAAGTTTAAATTCTCATCACCTTGTGTCTCTGTCACCTTTTGCCTTGTCTCTCACCCTTGCCAGAGACAAGCCTGCACTGTCCTGTTCGTGTCCATTCAAAATGCTGGAAACATAACTGCCTTAGCACATGGTTTGGGAGTTTATATCTACTCCTGGCTCTCCATCCTCAGTTTAGCCTAAGACTTACTGCACATCTGCTGGGAAGCTCTTGTATCTCTGATGTCTCTCGCCAGCCTGCTCGCTCTCTTTTCAAATCGGCACTTTCTCTGGTTACTTGTGGGGCTGGGAAGGATGTGTCTGTACATACCATCCCAACTACTTCATTTTCTCCCTTGAACCTGTTTGTAGCTGTTATCCCTACAAAACTTGTTAACAACTGCAATGATGTTGCACTTCAAGCCCGTGCCTACCAATTTGCCTGATAATATCTCACGGTTTTCCCTGACCTGTCTGTAGCTGTTGGTTATCCGTTGTCTGATTAAATAGTTAAATAGAAAAACAGTTCATGAACTGTTTGCACACTGCCACACATGATGGAGTCCTAGACCCTGAGTGGCATCTGCTTGTTTTCAGGCACCGCAAATAATAAAAATAATCTGAAGTACAGCTTTTTAGATGCCCAAGTTATAAAAAGCTACTCACCTGCCAAATGGGCATGCCTGCACCTGGATGAAAGGCAGAGACATGATGTTCCCTACCTATGGGGTGCATCTGCTGGAGTAAGCAGCTCTACACTGGGAGTCAGACAGCCATGCTGGAATCTAGAAGCTAGCATCAGTGTGGCTATTTGTCTTCCAGCTCATCGGGTTTATATGGCAATGTTTTGGTAGGGAGGGGAGCTGCAGGGATGTCTTCTGTGAGCTGCCCCATGTTGGACAGAACCAGTTCCAGCCAGCTCAAAGACAGACCTGCTGCTGGCCAAAGCTGAGCCCATCAGTGATACTGGTGGCACCTCTGTGATAACATATTTAAGAAAGGGTAGAAAATGCTGCACAGCAGCTGTGAACAAATGTGAGACAAACAGCCCTGCAGACACCAAGGCCAGTGAAGAAGGAGGAGGAGGTGCTCCAAGCACTGGAACAGAGATTTCCCTGCAGCCCATGGAGAAGACCATGGTCAAGCAGGTCATCCCCCTGAGGCCCATGGAGGACCTCAGTGAAGCAGATATACACCCTACAAACCATGGAGGACCCTATGCCACAGCAGGTGGATGTGCCTGGAAGAAGGCTGCACCTTGTGGAGAGCCCATGCTGGAGCAGGCTCCTGACAGGTACTGCAGTCCATGGAGAGGAGACCATGCAGGAGCAGGTTTTCTGGCAGGAACTGTGACCCCATGGGGGACCCAAGCTGGAGTAGTCAGTTCCTGAAAGACTGCAGCCCATGGGAAGGAACCATGCTGGAACAGTTCATGAAGGACTGTATCCCATGGGAGGGACCCCTCACTGGAGCAGGGGAACAGTGTGAGAAGGAAGGAGCAGCAGGGATGAAGTATTATGAACTGACCACCACCCCCATTCCCCACCCTCCTGCACCACTCAAAAACTGCACAGCAAACACTGTCCAAGCCACTTGCTTGTAAACTGCAGCACTAATCTCCAGAGCTTGTTTTATTGCTCTGTTTGTTGTAGAAGAAAGCTCCCTCTTGGATGAAAGTATTAACTGCTGTTAAACAAGACAGGTTTCCAACAAGTGACAGAGATCACACTGATCAAATAAAACAGTTGAATGTTGAACCACCATGCAATGCAAGTGTTCAGAGATCTTCACTGAATAATTATCAGCAATAAATTAACTTGGAATAATCAGGACTTGTTACTGAAGTTTTCGTGAGCAGTGAAGTTGGATCAATCCTTCAAGTATTAGCAGTATTATTAGTAGTTTACTCTTTCTGAAAATCAAGTGTAACATACTTCTGAATCTTTCTGATCCAACTTCATTAGAGCTTTATGATTTGAAAAAATGGCCAAGAGACTTTAAGAGATGGATTTAAATGAAAAAGAAAAGCAAACCTTTATGACCAATACATTGGTTTATTAACAGAACTCTCCATTGCTTCCTGCTTTTTAGTAGACAGCATTGAAATGACAGCAGACTTGTTTCATTTCACCTTTGCTAGAAAATCAGACACCTACTTTCAAGTTTTTTAATCTGTCCATATGAATTTTTAGGGAGTAATCATAAGAGTAGAGAGGAAGAGTATGAACTATCCATCTGCCAGTCAACTATCATTCTGAATTTTTAATGTCTTCCCTATCTTATTAAGTCAAGATTAAGGCCATACAAAAAAAAGGACTTTTATCTTTTTCCTATTTCCAGCTACCTTTTCAGGTAGAATTAATTTTGGCAGTAGTCTCTCAAGAGGAACACTTGTCAGCTCTTACACAATTCTATTAGTGGAGAAATGCCTGATGAACAATGTTGATCTTGGAATAGATCCAGTATCTGACTAGACTCAGGGACATCTTCCTCTCTGCCTGGGTAGATTAGGTCCTAACCACTGTGATCTTCACCCTGTAGATAGACAGCCATAGCACCTCCATGAGATAATATGTGTGGGGGGAAAAAAAAAAAAAAGAAAAATTCTTTGAACCTCAGATGCAATGGATAGCACAAGGGAAGTGTGATCATCCTTCTTAGCTCAGCCCCTTTTGTATACTTAGAAAAGTTTTACTGCTATTTTCCAAAAGGAAGATGACTTGAGAAATTTTAACTGAAGTACAGCTATAGCTATACTTTATGAATTCACAGATTTGGAAGGGATCAGTAACAGGTGAACTAACATGATAGGACATTTGTCTCTTTAAATTTATATGTAGATTTAATGATCTCTGAAAAGCAGATGATTGCCTTTTTCTAATCACAGGCTCTTGAGATCATTTTGTCCAACCCCCCTTGCTCAAGCAGGGTCAGCCAGAGGTAGTTGCCCAGGACCACGTCCAGCTGGGTTTTGAATATCTCTACAGATGCAGACTCCACAGACTCTCTGGTAAACCTGTTCCAGTGTTTGAACACTCTTCACAGTAAAAAAAGTACTTTCTTGTGTTCAGGTGAAATTTCCTTTGCCCGCTGTCTCTTGTCCTATCACTGAGCACCACTGAGGAGAGCCTGGCTCCCTCTTCTTCCTTCCCATCAAGTATTTAGACGTTGGTAAGATCCCCTCGAGCCTTCTCTTCTCCAGGCTGAATAGTCCCAGCTCGCTCAGCCTTTCCTCATAGAAGAGGTGCTCCAGTCCCTCCATTGTCTTTGTTGCCCTGTGCTGGACTCAGCATATTTTCCCTCATGTCTGACCCAAACATTCCGGAAACCTTACAGGTATGTTATTAGTACAAAAATGATTGCAGTCCTGTTCTGAGGCATTTTAAGTAAGAGAAATATCAATTAACTTTAAATTTGCAGCTCTGACTAAAGCATTTCTGTTCTCACTTTTAACTTTGGAAATCTAGAGTAACCACTGCACTTTGGTAGCTGTCTCCAGATGTAACTGTCAGTTGAATTTTTTGTATATTCTATGTAAAAATAGCTACAGATAAGAAGCATAAACTAGACCTATCATTTAAAATAGCTGAAGCAGCAAAACTTTTTTCCATAGGCCATAAGGGGTATTTCAGAACAGAGAGCCAGAATTTTGGTTTTAGTTACATTAGACTAAATCCTACATGCCATGTTTTTATATGCAGAGGAACTGCTGGGCGGTCTTCTAAGGAGGAAGTGTGGTTCCTGCAACTCTTGAGTTGTATCCTAGCTGAGGCTGCTGTTGCTGACAGTAGCACTGTAGTCTTCCCTAGACAGAACTTTCTTACTGTAGAAGGAAATTGTGTCCTTCCCTCCTCCCCTGACACACAGGTATTACTGTATGTAACCAAAGTCCTTGACAAGACTGATTAGCCTGTAATCAAGAATGTCCCATTTTGCTAGATAGTCTAGACAATCCATGTTGCCTGAGAAGACAGCAAATTCCTTGGAACAGCTTGTGGTAAAGTGACACCTATTAACTAGCACCCCTGTGCACTACCTAAACATAACTAGCAATAATTACAGTGTGTCTACCCTATGAAATGAGTGGTGGTGTGGCTGGTTCCTATCTCCGCTGCACTTGTCCTGTAGGCAGAGCCCCTGGCCAGTTGTTCCACCGACAGATTCTCCAGGTTACCGGAGCTGTCTGAGCAAAAATGCCAGAGATCAGCCAGCAAAACAAGGAGATAACAAGCTGGATGTGAGTGTCCTGGGTCTGTGTTTAGCATTGGTCCAGATGTGACAATAAGCAGCAAGATTTACAAGGGGGGCTTTTCAACCAATGATACGAAACAGTGTGTGGGACTGATGATGTCTTTTGTATGCCCTTTCCCAAGTGTTTTGTGCATGTGTGCATGTGTACACCCGTAATCAGAGTGTTTAATTCCACTAAAATTATAAGTACATATAAATTTGAGATGTTCCTTGCTGAATAGCGAATGTCATTCAACTTCATGGTTCCACTTCAGTCAGTCAGTCACCAGTCATACAATATGTACCTGTTCTTAATGCCAAAAAATGTCTGCAGTCATATTCAGCCTATTACATTCCTCTACTGTAAAATATTATTCTACCATTTTCAAAAAAACCTCAAAACCTCTCTCTTTGCTACTATTCCTAAAATGGAAAGAGGTTAACAAAGCCACTGATGAAAAACGGTTGATTTTTCTCTCCTTTCACCTACGTACAGATTAAAATCTCACATATCTGATCAGCTGTCATCCACATTTCCTTGCATTATTACAACAATTATTTATCTTGTGTTTGTGGTAGTGTCCATAAGGCACTAAGAGTTTCTCTGGCCTCTAGATAAGAAGCTCACAAAGAAAGAAATGAGAGGCTGAGGTATAGAAAACAACAAGTGGGGCTTTCTAATTGTACACAGGTGACTCAAAAACAGTAGAAGTCAGTGGAAAATACACAAGCTGGAGAGAGCAAGGGACTTGTAGTTGAGTTCAAGTAGGTCAGTCAATGAAGAAAAGTTATGTGGGAAAAAAGCCTAGAGGCAATTGCCTGAAATGCTTATATGTAAATGAGAAATGAGAATGATCGGAGAGATCAAGTAAAGGACAGTGGGAAGCCAATATAAGACAAGTCAGGGGAGAGGTGAGTAATAAATATGTTGCAGCAGTGGCTGAGGAGTCAGCACAGCAATGCAAAGAGGAAAATGACATGAACAGATTGATGGGAAATAAAGAAGATTTTGGTGGTGCTATTTTGTATTTGTATGTCAGTAGCACAGATGGTATTTCCCATCATGTATAAGAAGAGGAAACCATGGAACTTTGAGATGCTTTTGAGGTAAAAGCATTAGAGCTTTGTAAAAGGTGACAGAGTTCTTTTCAGAAGTTAAAAAATCTGAGACTACAGTTTAATGGATCAAAGATTATAAACAAAGGAAGATCTATTAAATGTTAGACATTATATGGAATGGGAACAGCGATCTGTATTTCCTGTGCTGTATTCAAATAGCTGCTGATCAACTGTTTAGTGTGAGGTCCATGATATTTTCTTAAGCACTTCTGGCACTGCAAAGTATGAAGAGCCATCTGAGAGCAAAATAGAACTGTGGGGGGTTTCTCGGGGTGGGGGGGCTAGGTACGGTAAGGATTGTGAAACAAAGCTGGTCGCACTTAGTATTATAGTAGAAATCATGGTTCGGGGGAGATTTCTGGCTGTACAAACCAACATCCATTACCCTTCTGTGCCTCTGGAAATTTACCCCTACTCAGGTGATAAATCTTCACCATCTGCATCTTCATCAGAACTTCTGTTTTCCAAACTAAATGAGAACTATTCACCCAACAAGTTCACAATCCTGCCAGCAAACCCTGTGGACGCTGTGCCCAGGCCATTTTCTGAATTGGGACTACAACATAAATCTTGCAGTGGAAAGGCAAGAGGAGCACCTGCCTGGTGCACTCTGGCTGTTGCAGCGAATATGCATGCTCTGTCCTTAAAACTTTTTTGTTCATTCTCAATTTGCAGAACTTTTCTGTTGTATTTTTGTATTTAATGATCATCACATGCCTGGTAATGGCCTGAAGCAGCATGAATGTGGCATGCTGTCCGTTTCGAGGATTCAGGCTGGCTGGTAAGACTGCTGTAGGAAAGTAATAAATGGGAAATGGTGATACTTAGCAGTAGCAACACTGTACCTCCTGCAATAGCAATTACTGTTTGTATTTAAGAACGAATCTGAATGAAACCGTTTACCATGCAGCCTCGTTAGATGCTTCCCACAGTAAACCCGACAGCAATGGAAAAGTTCTTTAGTAGATTTAGTCTGAGATAAGATTTAGCTGGCAATGAATTAGACACCTGTAAGGCTACTTGGTTTGGGGTTTTTTTGCTATATATTGCTCTATCTTACATCATTTACAACCCACCTTGCCTCATCCAGAATTCCCAGTAATGTCAGCGGAAATACTGCAGGAAAACGATTGTAGAATCTGGCTCCTCAGGCAAGTGCCTAAGTGTATATCTGCAACTACCCCTTAACGGATCTGCTTGAAGTAGCTCTAGCCTTGGTAAGCATCACTGGGACAGTGGAGGTCTCTTCAGACTACCCACTGCTGCTATCCCAACAAGAAACTTGCTGTACATGAGAGCAGGCTGCCAGCAGTGAGCTCGGTGCTGCTGTGGCTATACTGCTAGTAATTCTCAAGGGCGTCAGCCCTAAATGGGTCTTCACAACATCTTCTAAGTCCTGAGAGCTCCTATGAGCTGTTAACAAACGTAAGCACAGTAGTTGCGGAGGATGCTTAACATCTCGCAAGATTTGACTTCAGCAGGCTCAGCTCACACACGTCCGGCAACTTGATTCTCGCCTTAAAACTCTTACCGAATGTTTAATGAGAAATTGTGGCTTGCACAGTGTGAAATCTGCCTTTAAAAATACGTGCCAAACCAGCTCCCCCCGGTAGGCTGGAACACGCTCGGAGCCGCTGGCCTGCAGGTCCTGCAGTGGCCTGGAGCACAGGAGAGCAGCAAACAGCTCTTGAAGGTGTTGTTCCTTAGTGGAATGTCGGTCCTTTTACTTCAAAATATCCAGACGCACGTATCTGTGGAAAGTTGCTGCGTTTCCTTGAGTTAACCAGCTTCCGCTTTTCAAGAGGGTGGTTGGTGAAGCTCTCCCTGCCTGTATTTCCCAGTCTCTCTGAGACAGAGCTCTTTGGGATTTCCTGGAGAAAGGTACTAACTGCTAAGCATATGGTGGCACCTTTTTGTGGATTTTTTTTCTGGATTTTCCTTCCTTTCTTTCTTTCTTTCTAATGGAGGGGTGTGATTCTACTGATCAAATGCTTGTTTTCCTGCATGCAAACATGCTGGAAGATGAAGGGGGGTATTCTGGAATACATAAGAGGAGAATGTGGCTTTGGGTTTCAACCCTATCAGATCCATAAAGTCTGCTTACAAGTTGTAGTAAAAGAAGGGTTCTGCATCTCTGTAAAGATGCAGTGAGAAAAATCAAAAAATTGAGAATTGTTGTACAGTATAAACTTTTAGTGAGCCATGAGAGATTTCTGTTCCAAAGAGCTTGCCTCGCAAGGCCCTGATCTTTCCAATGCTCGCATGCTTACTTGACTTTGCAGCTCTGAATTGTCCCTTTAAGTCAATGAGATTACTCACATGCATAAAGTTATGCCTGAATTTTTTGTGATATGAGAGCACAGATAAAGATAGGATGTGAGAAAGGAAGTATTATTATCCTCGTCGTGCAGATGAGGAACTGAAGCGCAGCAGAACTGTGATCCTGATCCTCCACGGAGTGTACATGCGCTTAATTCTTAAGCGTACGAGTAATTTCCGTCAGGTTCACCGTACCCTCTGGACTGGAGCGTAAGGTCTGGATTTCAGCGGCTGCTTCTGCCGCCGATTTTCAGTAAGTTCCTTAAGTTCCGATCCGGCGGCGCTAAACGCAAAGCTCTTGAGAGGCGCGGGCGACGTTTCGCAGGGGGTGTGAGTGACCGGGCTGAGATAGAGGAGGGTGATCTGACCCCCTTCACCTCGCCTCGGAGGCGTTACAGGTGGATGTCTGCAACCCGCGGCGTGCGACATCCAGCCGCGTCGCCGCGTCCGGGGCGCTGCCCGCCGTGCCGAGACACCTCGAAGTCCCGGCGCCGGGAGCGCCCGGCGGGGCGGCGCGGAGCCCGGCCCCTCTCCCGCGCCTCCGGCTCGGCGCAGCCCGGTGAAACACCTCGCCAGGTAACGCTCCTCCGCGGGGGCCGCCGGCCGCCCCGGGACGCGCCGCCGCCCGCCGCCGTCCCGGGCGGCGGCACCTGCGGGGCGGTGTCGGCGTCCCCGGGTGCGGGTGCGGAGCGGGCGGAGGGCGGGAGCGGCGGGGGAGGGACCCACCCGGCGCGGAGCCGCCGCCCGCGGGGCAGCGCCGGCACACGGAGCGGCGCCGAGCCGCGCCGCCACAGCTGCTGCCCGCCCCGGCCCCGGCCCCGGCGCCGGCCCCGGCCCCGGCGTAGCAGGTACCGCGGGGCCGGGGTGGGTGTGGGGGAGTTGTCCCGGGCCGGCACCTGCCGCGGCCGCCGGGGTGCGGGCGGGCGGGAGGGCGGTCAGCCCCGAGCGGGCGGCCGCGGCGCGGGTGTGAGGAGGGGCTGCGCGGAGCCGGCGCTGCCGGCGAGAAGTTGCCGGAGGGAGCGCAAAGTGGGAGACTGCGGAGCCTAACAGGCAGGTCGTCCCGTCCCGTCCTTACCCTCCTCCCCGTCCCACCCGCTTTGCTTTTTTTTTTTAATTTAAAACATCGCGGCGCAGTTTGGGTGCAATCCAGGCGCCTTGGAGCGCTTCCTTACGGTTTCAGAGATGAGCAGCCGTAAGGAGCTGGCCGGGAAGGGGCGTTCATTGATTCAAAGGGGAGGGAAGCGTTGCCCCCCGCGCAGGAGCGGGTGCGGACCGGTCTGTTTTCGCCTCCTCCAGTCAGCTCCGGCGCTTCGGGTCCTTCAAAGCCCGAGTTCAAATTGCTTGCGCCTGTCGTTTGCAGAGGGGAGGCAGGTGTGGAGGTTGTAAAAGCCGTTAGGAACTCGTAAAATTAGCAGCCCCCGTGCGTTCGAGGGGAACGGCATTAGAGAAGTTGCTGACTTCCGAATAGCGGTGGCACCAGAAGTTTTCCTCCTTGCGATGCAGCCTGTCACAGCTGGAGGTTTTCTTTCACCCTGCTCCGCGAAGTTGTCCTCTCTGGGAAGGGGCAGTTTCGCTCTGTAGTCGTTATTAGAGAAGATGCGTGTAGTTAGAAACGGTGTGTGTGAAGAAACAAATTCCCACTCCAGCAGTCGATTCTAAGGAAACTTTTAATTTTGTGCTTCAAGAAACCCGACTGCTTCTTGGATTACTTTTCTACCTTGGTCTAGAAGGTATGGTAATGCTGCCAGATGTTGTGCAAAGCATTCTGCTTCCAAAATTGTTAGAAGTTAATAATACTGTGTTAGAAAAAAACCTGTAGCTTATGGTTGCAAATTATATCAAAAAAGTGATGTTTTGTGGAACGCAAGAATTTTTAGACTGGTATGGCCACTGGCTTAAACTATGTAAATTATTGCAGAGGAATGTAATGTTGTTTCTTTTTTCTTTTTTTTTTTTTTCCTCTTTTATTTTTAACATTCACGGAGTCTGCTTACACATATAAGTGTAAGTAGTGTTTTCAGAGGACTTTGTGTGGGGATCAAAAGTTAGAATGAGAGCTTCCTGACTATGTATTTTTCTTTTCAATAGCTAGGTGCTACCAAGGTCACATCCATGTGCATTTGCTGTCCAGCCATACAAAAAACACCCAAATGAAATAAAACAGGTATCTAATCCTGATTATATTTCATGCATTCCCCTTAACAACCCATTTGCTAGACTTTAATAGTCTAGTTTTAAAATTGGAAGCTGTAATGCATTGTAAGGGCCAAATCCTTTAAAAGACGCACTTTGTTAGCTTCAGTTGACTGCTCACATCAATTGTAACTCACATGCATACTTCAGTACCGTATAGTATGACTCTGTATTGAACATTATCAATGATCATTGAAAAGTAAAGAAAAAGCATATTAATATAATGCGTTTAGAAATAAGTACTAGAATTCCTTCCAAATACTTGGAAAGACTTTATCTGAATTAACTAACCAGGGGCATGTTCTGAGTGGCTTGCGGCACTGCTCTCTTGCCTTGCTAGTGAATCGCATAGTTTAAGGGGTTCAGAGTCTTAGTGAAATAGAAAAATTAAGGATGGGATGCCTTTCTTATATGGAGTAGTTGCTTCTGAACTTTCCGAACCAAATTTTTGCCCTTAGGTAACTTTGTTTATTCTTCTTTCTTTTCTCCAATGAGGGAACTTGTAAGTCAAAAAAGTGAGAATGGATTTGTTTATGTTACCATGAAAACACTCAGTATTCCTCTTCACGGGTTAATATAACAGTAGCATGCAGCAGTTCATACTACATCTCTTTTCCAAAAGGTGTCATTGCTCACCTGCAGAAGCTTCTAATATTGACAGGGTCTGCTTTGACTTTAACTCATAAACATTTGGCTTAAAACGGAATAAAAAATACAAGATATACTGCTTAGACTGCCATATGCCCCCACCCCCTCAGGATAACTCAATCCTTAGCAAAGCTCTACCAAGTTTTAGTTTGATGGCTGTATGCCTTATTGCTTTATCAAAGCCTTTGAAACTGCTGTATGTGGACATGAGAAACGAAGTGTAGACCAAGTGCAAGACCAAGAACTCTTAAAATGATAGCTGTCCTTATGATAGCTGCCCTTAGCAGAACTGCGTGGGGGAAGTGTCCAAAATACTGCAGAGCTCTGCACTTTCCTTAGTTCATGTTTCTATTATCCCAGACTCTCATCCAACCATAAAGATTTTCTCACAAATATTAATATTGGTGACTATCCATGTGCTCTTTATTTTTCTTTCTTTTTTTTTTGAGTAAAGTAGCCTAAACTCAGAATTTATAAACTCTAAGTTTATAAAAAAATAGAAATAGAAATTATATCCCTAGTGATAAGGTAAATTTAAGATAAAAAGCCAAGGAGAAGGCAGGTTTATCCACCGAGTGAGAAGACTGCCGAGAATGAAGTCAATGGAAGTCCAGTGCTGGACATCCTCAGGAGCCAGGATTTCAAACATAATGCACTGATACCTGCACGCGTCCTCTACCTCCTGAGTACAGCTTCCAGGTGAAGCAACAGGAACGCAGAGGCATAATGTGGTATTGTACTGACTGTCCTAATTCAGTCAGGAAGAACTGGCGGACTCCAGTAATTAAAGAGGGATCACTAATCTCTCTGGCCCAACGTAATGATGGGAAAACAGGGCAGAGGACTCTTGTCTCTTTGCCCTTCACCCTCCCAGTAACTGAAGAAGCTTAGGCACTGATCCTGCGTGCATCATTTATCCCAGCTGAGTATTTCTCAGGGCAGCTACTTAACTCCAAGTGAGCAAAGTGAGTTGGTGTGTTTTTAGTAGGTCCCATACTCAGGAGTTGCAGTAGAGAGACAAACTTGTCATACACCTGTGACTTTCCACCTCAGCTCCTGGCTGCCAGTGCTCACTCTGGGAATGGTCTGGTTGCATGTTTCCTCATATAAGCACAAATGACACCTTTGTCATTTGTGTTACGTGCAGTGTACAATAAAAAATGCGGTAGTCTCCATCTTGCTTTTACTGTAGCAGTTTTCCTTTCCTTTGCGGACCTAAATACCGAAAACCTGGTTTGCTTGCTGCTTCCACTGCATAGCAATGCAGAAATGTAAGTGGAGAATGAATCCGCAGAGTTTTACAACAATGCAAAACTTGTTTCTCGTCATTAAAATTGGATAACTCCAAAATGAAGCCAAAAACATTTCCAGACGTATTTTATTTGAGCTTGGGAACTTCTTACTCTAACACAACAATCTTGCAGAAGACAAGGAAATGGGTCCAGTCTGTATGTCAGCAACAGAAAACAAGGGCATAATGAAACCTATGCTGTTCTGGCAGATCATTTTTGGCAATGTTTTCTTAAAAAGTCCAGAGGATATCAAAAGTCATGGATTACAGCCTAATTGTGTGGCTCTTTGTCAGGAAAAACTTCCACTGAAGACTTGTGGGATTTTTTTGTTCTCCTGTTTTATGTGCAAGAAGAGCTGGGTCCATAGCGAATTTTATTGTTTTTCAGTCCAGATTCACATATGTACTTGATTACATTTTGACCAGTCATTACTTTCTACTATTATTAAAAGTAATAGAATTAGACCAAAGAAAACATAGTAAAGTAGTAAAATGTAGTGTAGCAATAAAGGGACCTTTGGAAAAAGTTGTCATCCTTATGAGCGTAAGGCAGGATGCACTGCTGGCACTGTGGTGGGCTCTCCTGGAATTGCCCTCCCAAGCAACAAACCCCACTTTTCTAGGAAGTATAAAATCACACAGAAAGAAAGGTTTGGGAACAATTTTTTCTTCTCAGAATCCTTCCCCCCAAAAAAAGAAAGGAGAGGGGAGAAGGCTGCGCTGCTGGACAAACGCCGTTGGGTTAAATGCAGTTGCTAGATGCCCTCAGAAGGATACCAGGAATATATTATGTCAGTTGAGGAGTGGAAGGTACAGACTCTTGTCGGTTTTTCTGGGAGTATGCTTCTTTGGGAAGCATTTTAAATGCTTGCAACTCAATGCAAGAGTCAAAAGAGGATAAACCTATTCCTCACTGGTATTTTTTTCTGTAATCCAAAGATATTTTTTTTCCACCGCTGGAGGGGAACAGCATTTAGAGATGAGTGTGAACTCCATCTGAGGCAAGATAGGCAGCCTCGGTCTTGTCAGCTTTATGGCAACTTTTAAACGGGAGGCTACTTTAAATACCTTCTACTCATCCAAAGTAGCTGCAGGAGTTTTATCTCCCTAGTGGCTATCTAGCAAAATGGACTGACTTCAGCTGGGAAACTCCCTGCTTCCAAGGTCAACTATGGTTTGTTGTCCCTACATCTGTAATCTATACATGAACATAACTACAGCTTGGAGTCAACAAGAGTTTTGTTTACTTCCTAAATTTAAACAGAATTATGTTAGCCCCCGTGGGTATGTTGTGATGCATCTTTATTAAAGCCCAAGAACTTCTGCCTCACCCTTCTCCTTTAAGACATACTTTCCTCCATGTTTTAAGATGGTGAACAAGAAGAGATTGCAGGTTTTTTTGTACTGAGCAGGTCACTGCCAACACAGTGTGGTGACTGCAAAGGTAGGTCCTAGTCCTGAAAAGATACATGCATGTTCTCGGCTTTATTTGTACCATTGCAAATTCACGGGGATAGGTTTGGGATCTGCATGGCATGCTCATGCTTCTTGTATAAATGCCTCAAAAGGCCATTTAGACTGCAGTTTTTGAAGAGCAGTCACACTGAAATTATATTTTATTTTAAGCAATGGGAACTGTCCACTTCTCTAGCTTATTTTGAAGTATATTTATTTCATGTGAAAGATTTACATTTCTTCTTCTGATCCCAGTTGCTCTAGCTTTCTCAGTAAAAGAGAAACTTGGTCTGTAAGATAGGTCTGATTCCCTGCTGCATTGCTTCATTTTTCCACGTGTGTCAACTCACAGAGAACAGTGGAGCAATTGCAATATAAAGCTGGAATTGTCCATAATGGATTGGGTCCAAAATATTTGCAAAAGCAGAGTGAGTTAACTGAAACATGTAGTGTGGAGAAACTTGCTAATTCATTTCAATTATAGTAATTTTAGGAGTTATTTTTAGGTTTATTTAGGGGGAAAAAAAAAATCACACAGATCTCTAATATGCTTATTCAGGCTGATAATGTCCTTTAATAATCCGTAACAGCTTGAACAGTTTGAAGGGAAATTAGGAAGCAATTCTGTGATCATGAAGCAGAGTTATTGAAACCTCCTATAATTTGGACAAATTGACTACTGATATATTGTTGGGGATATTTGGCAATAACAATTCTAGACATAAAGGGATCCTTTTATGTTTTCTCTATTGCATATTTAAATATGCTGTGCTAAGGACATCCTACGCTTTTTAAACCATATATATATATGGATACAAAAAGTCCAGTTTTGCATCTGCTGCTTGCCTTCTCTTGAGTGAGAGCCCTGGAAGAATATTCAAGAGCTCAATTTGGCCACTTGAGAATGTGCTATGTTCTTAGATTGAGTGCCTTAATTTACACACCTCACCTCTTTTTAGGCAGTTTATTTATAAGATGGAAATGTGTGCATTTTCTTTGTCATGGTGAACTTATTCCACTTTTCTGTTTGATTTTTAGTGAATAAAGGTGACAGAGTTTAATGAATTAATAAAATGTGGCCTTAATTAGGAAAATTACCTTCATATTTTTGTCATATTGTGGAAACAATTTATAATTACTCTGGTTGCAATTCAAAAACTTGAAGGAAGAACCTTTTTCATATTTGCAATGACATTAAGTCCAGTAATTTGCACACAAAGTCGATAAAAGAACGGATTTTTTTTTTTTTACTATCTCCTTTAACAGTGAATATAGCTTAAACACAATAGAATGCTAAGAAGAGTACATATGGAAAACACATACATGCATACAAGATGCACTTTTTATCATCCATCAGTGCTTTGAAAAAGAATTCCCAAAGAACTGAGAATTATGTAGGTTCTTTGAGACAACTTTTTTTACACCTTCACAATTGTTCACTAACATGGAAATTAATTGTACATGTGCCAGACATAAATGTTGCACATCTGCACTGTTAGCAGAGTTCTTTTCTTAATCTTGTGTGTTGAATTACATTGCTTCCTTCATTTTGCAGACAGGAGCTCTCCATTGAAATTTGTCTGTATGCTCATAATTGTATTGTCAATTCATGTAGTTAACCAGAATTTACACTAGGCAGGAGTAGAGAAACGACTGAATTAACTAAACATCTCCCTAGACATTGTAGAAAATGCTGAATATGGAACTAGTGTAGAGGGAGAGAAATTGATCCACTTGGTTTTAACATTTTTACTGTTTTAATGCAGTCCTTTAAAAGACCTGGAGGGTTTTTTTTAAAAAAAAAACAGAAATGGAAGGACACTAAAGTGCTTATTATGACTCCCAGTTTTTAGTTTTCAGAAAGGACCACCCCTCATCTTTGTAGTTATTATTTACATTGAGCTGTGTGATGAGCCGGAAATTAAAAATAGAATTAAAATGGTTCTAAAGTGAGTCATTCACAGAGATTGTGAAGTCTAGCATATTAAATTACAATAATAAAGCTAATTATCAGCTGCTTGCTGAGATATTGGATGCTTTTAATTAAAACTAGTTTGTAGGATTCTAGCAATTTTCTTCAAGTATTTCCACTGGTTGTGCAATACATACTACCTTTTACCCGTGTTTAACAGTCTTCCTGTTGTGTGTTCAGTCATATTTAGCACATTTGTATGTGAAGTTAAAAGTCTATTAAAAAAAATAAATATTAGGTCTTTCATTTAAAAGGAAACTAAACTAAACTTTTACAGGGGTGTCTTTATTCGTCTCCTCTCTTGGTTGTTGGTTCAAACTCATTGACTTCAGTGGATACAAGAGGCTCGATTCTGCTAGGTCAAGACCCCCTGGTGCAATTAGAAATGCAGCTGTATTATCGTTCTGCAGGTAGATGCAACTCCCAACTTAAAACCAAAAAGACTGATGACACATACATGATGATACGTATCACTCTCAAACTGTTGTTAATGTGCAAATTCTCCTGTCAGGTATGTTAAGGGCTATAGCTGTTCTACGGTACTGTTTTTTTCAGGCTGCAGCCTGGGTTTGCTTTATCAATTTATTTATTAAACTTCTCTTTCTATGTTGTGGGTGGTTGAATCTAGGACCCGTTTGAGGAGCTTTGCTGCAATTTAGGTTGTAAAGTGGGTTGGGGTTTTATGCTTTTGGTTGTTGCTTTGGATTTTTAGTTTGCTAAATCTGCAGCCTATGTGATGAGGAGCCAATGAGACATGTCAAAGACCACAAAGACGAGACATGCTCACACATGAGCACTCCGTTAGGGCCAGCTGCTCTAATGACCTGTGCGAGCGGTCCTTTTTCCTGCTGAGAGGCTGCTTGCACAGGCAGGGGTTGCGAAATCAGCCCTTTCGCAGCGGTGGCTGTGGAAGCAAGGCAGGGGTTTGCCTCTGCTTGTTTGTTTTATCGCAGTTAACCCAGAACTGCCACCATTGCAGAACGTGTGTTCCCCTCTCATTTTATATGTGCAAAAGCGCCCACAGAACACCAGGTCCCTTGTAGAAGGTTTCTTCTCCTCCCATCCAGTCTTTGTGAACGCTCATATTTTCTGCTCTGAGGCTTCACGGAAAAGTGTGCCTGCGCCTATGGGCTGCACTCAAGACAGAAATGTTCCTTCAGGGACCTTTCTGGCTGCTCAGGAAGGCTACACCTACAAATAGCCTGGAAACATACAGCTGGATGTGGTGTATGTTTGTGGACTCCTTGCAGCACCAGAAGTAGAGCTGAGCTATCTGTAGATGGAAGATCAGCTCTGAGTTTAGGGGTGCTGCTGTAAGTCCAAAGTGGCTCCACAGTGTCAGAATTTGTGATTTCATTTCCATACTGTAAGTGAGGTCCCATTGTGCTGAGCGTGAAGCACTTGTTGTCCCAGAGAAGTCAGTACATACGTAGCTTGGGAAACAAAGAAGAAGACAAAATAGCTAGTCTTTGGCATTGGATTAGGTCATTCCATTGAATTATATCAATGGCCCAATCTTGCGATCTTTTAATATCCTAAGAGAGCAGGGTTTATAGAAGGACTGACATGCTTACACATTTGTTTGGATTGATAAAACACTGTATAAATGCTAAGCATTCATTTTCTTGACAAGGAGGTTTACTTTTGAATTTGCATTGTAAAACAGGAGATGGAATAATAAACCAAGACCTGCAAATAATTAATTTGCTGTATTCTGAAAGATTAGAAAATCTTGACCTTGCAATGACTTCTTCCTATTTACACCTGGAATCCTAAAAGGTTCCAAATCCAGTTCTGGTTATAATTGACACCAAGTATAAATGGACCAGTACCTCAGTGATTCATGGGGTGTATTTTGATGTATTCTTAAGACATAGCACAAGTTATATTGTCAAGAGAGTTGCAAGGAGGGAAATCAGTCATGTGTGAATTTTCTTTGTGCTCAAGATGGCAACCTGGACAAACGCTGACTAATTTAAATCCAAAATTTTTGTGTGAGCATGGTCAGTTAGGTACTTCCTTATTTAAAGCAAAATCAACATAGTCTTTCAGGTATTTTGTGTATTGATTGTTAACTAGCTTAAGATTGCAACATTTGATTCTTTTTCCAAAGCATTATGGTAGCTTCATCTGTGAATCTGGTATTTGGAGTCCAAAGAGGAAAACGTAAAGGTTAGAGTTCTGTATCTGAAAAAACTTGAAATAATTTTATGTATTTTGAAGGGAGCTTTGTAGCTCTTTTAATAAAGGGCCAAACTTTGAAGCCATTTGGATTCCTAAATAGAAGAAATATCTATTATCACCTAAGTGCTAATCCCTTTCCTGCTCTAAATGAGAGCTACACGCGTTCAGCGTTTGAGAGCAAGGTTGCTTCAGTCAGCTGCCCACCCAGCTTTTGATTTCTAACTGCAGGCTCCTAAGTTAGCTGCTAACCTAAATAGATGCAGTTGCACTGAAGACAGTGAAGTCACACACACTTCTTATGCTACTGATAAATTTGATTCTGCAGATACAACTTACAATGAAAAATTGCAAAACAATTATTTTTCTTGCCAAAATGGACAGTTATTTAGCGTTTCATGTCATAAATATTTCTAAAACAGTGTTCTTTTATCTAAATCTTTGTAAAGATCTATTAATTCACAAATTGATATCAAGTAGATACTTTAGTGCAAATCCTTATATCCATACGTAGGGCTCTCTTGCTTTCCGGGAAGTCAACGACAACATTTCTGCTGATTCTAGAGCAGAGGAGGAAAGGGAAACAAAACAGGGCATAATTTCCTATTCGTAGATTTACCATACGAAAGGCAAAGAGGTAAATTCTACTCTTAGCACTTAAAATTTAGCCCAAGACATGTTATGCCCATGTCCAGTGTGAAAAACCTTTTAACAGTGACAGAGCCAAGACCAACACACCGCTGTCATTGTGGAATTGAGGTCAGGGGGTCCTGTCATGTATTCTTTGCCGATACAGAGCCTAAGCTGAACTTAGCTGGGATTTCATTAGTATTTACCAGATACCACAGGATACTCTAGTGTTAGAGTACAGTTTTCCCCTGGGATGGATTCAAAACACCCTTTAGGATTTTTTTAAAGTTCTTTTTTTTTTTTTCTTTTACCAATTTGCTTAGTGCTTGTGGATCTTAATCTACATTTAGGAACCATGCTTAATTGTTCTAAGTAGTCATTAGGGGAAACAACTCTTTCCCTCATCACTTTTGCACCAGCTCTATTTTCTCAACATGTTTTATCCCCAGGAAATGGATCAACTTTGCCAAATGTCCTAAAATCACCTAATTCAAGGATAAATGCTGAAGTCATCTCTTTGAGAACTGAGGGCATCTGTTTCAGGACAGGCAATCATCCAACTTCACAGAAAGCAAGCCTAGGAGTATTCCACTAAAAAAAAAATAATCAACTGTACTCCAGTTTAATTCCATTAAAACAAAACAAAACAAAACCAATCTGTACTCTAGGTTACCTCTCCATTTAAGAATTGGGAAGTGTTTCCAAGCTGAATTCTGCCTGATGGCAGCAAGAGGCAGGAAGGAGCATGGCTGAGAAGTGTGCTCCTTAAGTTGCAGAAATGCTGCACGTAAGGCTTGTCATGCCTAAGGCAGGTAAATTCAGGAATACAAAAATAGAAGGAATTTTGTCCTTTGCCACCTCCTCGCCTTGTCGCTCCCAGTCCTGCTGAAGGCCTAGTAATAGGGAGAAGGCAGGTGCAGTTGGAATAAAGTGCCCTTCGTGAGTGTGGCTCCCTTCTGGGGGGTATTTTCTTGGGATGTTTTCTTTGGTTGGTTGGGGTACACTACTCTGTGGAAAAATGCGTAGGAATCAACTGATTAACAGTAGCCAGGTGACCCTTGAAGGCAGTAATAGATGCATGGACATTTCTTTTTTTCTTCCTTTGTGTTCAGTCATGCTTGCAGGAGAAATAAGGGACTATACCGAGCACTTGTACCATACCACCTGCCAAAAATACACCATGTTTACAGTAACTGAGCAGGCTACCATTAAAGGGTTTTCCCTCCTGCAAAAGAAGCTGCATTTCCCACTGACTACTTCATTAAAAATAGACCTATTGTAAGCTCTTCAGTCCCATAGGAACTGATGCAAATTGTTGAGTGGTAGGTGGCTTATTGTGTTTTGCATGGCTGTAGTAATTTCTGAGAATTATATATAGAAGTTAAACAAATTGCTTGTCTGGAATTAAAGTTTAAGAGCAGAATAAAGCAAGATAGTGTTACTGGATATTAAGCAGTGCTATGGTACATGTGCAACAGGCAGAATGCTGTGT